>NW_015389286.1:0-44571 GCF_001527695.2 Protobothrops mucrosquamatus
TTGACAACAGAATTAGCAAACACTGTGCAGTCATCTTTAGTTTTAGATTTGGGGAAAAAAATTAATCTGAATGCTACATTAAGGTTCATAAAGCTTAGCAAAAAGACCAGTCCCCAGGAGGAACTAAAAAAATACACTTTGGAAAACAGTCACCAATAATAATTGTATCAAAACAGGCTAATCAGTTATTTACTTTGTTATAAGACAGCTTCTTATGCAACTGTGACGTAAGTATTGTAGATAACCAGGCTGAGCCCGAGTTTGGGGTTGCATGTTCCCACAATAGACCTAAGCCCGCCCTCCATGAATTCCATTGACTCTAATCCAGCTGCCATTTGCTTTCACTATTAGTAGATCAGAGTCTTCTGCATAGGAACCATGAAATAAACTCGTCGTAGTTTTGAACTCTATTCCAGCTCCTGGTTTCTTGCGCTTGGCAAACAGGCCATCAACATAGAAACAAAAATTTTAAAAAAACACACTCACTTTTGCTAAAAGCTGAGGAAGTGCAATAGCAAAAAGCTCTGTGATCTTAGTTCTGTCATCCAACTGAGCTTTCTTCTCCTTTGCTGTAAGGACCTAGGTCAAAGAACAAGCAGCAGCAGGATCAAAGGACTGACATTACCAGGATCTGTTTGATGCAACCCCAAGATGCAATTCATTAGCAGGCAATGGGTTGTCCATGAGCTAAATCCAACTACACTTCAAGAAGGATCTATATTCTCAGAATTAAGACATTGTTCCCAACATCCTTCCAAACATGACACTCTATTATTCCAAAGAAACTGTTTCAGTCACCATTCAGAGAGAGTTGAGATTTTCACCAACATATGCTCAAGCGTGACTAAAGAAAGGGAATGCAGTAGATGGCTGAGCAGCTTTAGAATGACGGTATTGCAAATAAATTTTGTTGTACGGCTTTTTTTTAAACAGTCACCAGAATTATGCTGTGTAACATTTTTATCTAAAAATTAAAATTAAGTGCTATGACTGTATCAAGCAAACAAGCCTAGGATTTCAAGACCTTCAATGGTTCACTGTGACCCCAAAAATAGAAGATTACTGATGCTAAAAATAACATGTTTTCAATGTCTAGTGTAGGCATGCATCCTGATACCAAAGAGATGATGTTATATAGCTATTTTGAATTGCACACAGTGTTATTACAATGAACATGAAATGTTAAAAGGCTAGTGCATAATTTTCTTTTAAATTATAAGTTATTTTAATGTTTCTTTCAACAACTGTGATTCCACTGCTGATGTAATGCACCCTGGCTCAAAACCGAAATACAGTGGAGAATTATTAATAAACATTTTTCTCTGAAAAAACTCATTAAAATTAGCTGGACAATATATTAACATTATTATTCATAGCATAATTTATATATATATATATACCCGTTTTCCTGTGCCTCTTCCTACAGGAGGATGACATTCAGCTGCTTGTCTAATTGTACACAGCATTATTTCAATTAACGCACTTTCCTGTTTGTCTGTTAAAGCTGCAATTATTAAAAAGAAAATGTCATTTCTTTTAATCACGTGTTTAAGAATCACTTGAACATGCCATAAGATTTAATCACAAGAATTGTTAATGAAATGTTTTGTACCTCAAATTAAAACCTGCAAACTAGTATACCAAATTAGCTACTGTCAAGGCACCAGAACTAAAAAGAAAACAAATTGATCTAGAAGGAATACTTAAAATCTCATAAGGAAGTTTTTCCAAACCTCTTAATCAAAGTTGTCTTTGAATTTAAAGATTTAACAAAAAAAACCTGCTCTATGTTCATAGGTAATGAAACACACTGGCAATAATTAGAATTATTACTACTGTTTAATCATTTTAACTGCTCGTTTTTCCAAATAAATTAATTTTAGAGATGTATCATAGGTCATTTCTGTAAAAAATCTGAAAAATTAAATTAACCTGATCACAATTTCTAAACTTATTTATTCAAAATTTTATTTCATTTTTAGTCTGCATGAGTTGCCAGTCTTTGTTGGTTGAATTTCTTTTACTTTCTTGAAGTTAGGGACAACTTTCCTGGCAAATGCATTTTAAAACATGCTGTAAAAATAGAGTGAAGTCTTACGTTCTTCTCCATTTAGGGGTTCTTCCAACAGAAGGCTATTCATACATTCCCAGTCCTTCAAAAGGTCAGTTGCACAATCCCACATGCTGTCCACCAAGTAAGCAGCATGCTCATGTAACTGGAAAAGAGCATTTTGTGAAAAACTTCTCCAAAGCCTTAAACCATCAAGCGCTATTTAAAAAAAGCAAACACCTTCTGTAATTTAAGGGAGACAATTTTTTTACTTGTAGAAGAAAGGCACGAGCTCTGTGCTAAAAATGTTGTGTTATTTGCCTCGGGTCCATCATGTACTTCTCACTTCTTAATATTACTTTTAATCAACTAAAACTTGCTCGCTAAATTTACTAAATTTACAATTAGCTTTGCAATCCAAATTACCCTTTACTGGGTAGATCTAACTGTAGCAACCTTCTTGGAAAAATTCCAAGACAGACATTTACTATCTTTCCTCTCTCTCCCACATTCTTGCACCATTAAGATTTTCAATATTGAGCAGAGTTAGGGGGCCAATTTGGAGGTTTTTATAAACAAGCATACACAACATAAATAGAATCAGAACGACAAAGATTGCCCTGTCTTGCAACAGCATTTAAAAGGCTTCTAACTTTGGGACACTAATAAATTTACACAAAGTTCTCCTAACTACATTCAGCTACACAATAATTAAAGGAAGCTTTACTTAAAGATCTACATTAGTACAATCGTCATATGGATTAAGCAGTTTACAAAATATTGCAAAGTCATAGGCGATTCTTCCTAAGAAATGGAACTTAATTTGGCTCAACGGAAAGCCCAGACAAAACACTTCTGAAGAATACTTTGATAGAATAAGTAAGGTATGTGCACATACCTCACTTTCCAAAAAGAAAAATACTAATGTTTTGACAAGATTAGCATTTGGACCTTGCCTTCCTCTTCTTTTAAGAATTCCATCTTCCTCGGGGTCTCTGCGACTGAAAAGCCTTCCCAGAGGGAAAAAAAAAGGGGGGGGAGAGAAACATAATTGTACAGAGTTAGCTAAAAATAAAAAGTGTTCTTGACACGTAACAGACTTAGTCCTAGTTGCTCCAGAGGAAATCCCAATTCCCCATGTGGGGAACCACTAGCTTTATCCAAATGGCTCAGCGATTCAGCTCTGTCAAATTCACAACTGTAGTTCGTTTAATGGAAGGTCACTTTCTCCTTACTTTTTATAAAGGAATTCTCCTGCTGCGACAGCCACTGGACGATGAGCTGAGTAAACCAGATGGTAGACATTTTCACAGTCTTCTGCAGTCAGAACCTCTTCGCTACTCCTAAAAATGCAGTAATTATTAAAAATGCGAACAAAAAAAGGCATAGGTGGTCCTTGACTTACAACAGTTCACTTAGTGGCCGTCCAAAGTTACAACGGCACTAAAAAAAAACCTGGCTTATGACCGTTTCTCACACTTATGACCATCCCCAGGGTCACGTGATTAACATTTGGATGCTTGGCAACTGACTCATATTTATGACGGTTGCCGCGTCCTGGGGTCTTTTGATCGCCTTTTGTGACCTTCTGACAAGGGGGAAGCCAGATTCATTTAGCAACTGTGTTACTAACTTAACAACTGCAGTGATTCACTTAACCAATGTGGCGAGAAAGGTCCTAAAATGGGGCAAAACGTACTTAACAAATTTCTCAGTTAGCAACATAAATTTGGGGCTCAACCGTGGTCGTAAATTGAGGACTCTCTGCACTTAAAGTACTACTGGAATAAAATAGAGGTGGTTACTTTTAACGGTAGATTACCCGAATTCTAAATATTCAATTTAAAGCAAGGTTGTTTGTCTTGGGGCTATACTGAAGAGAAACTTGAAGATGGATCTCTGGGAATCTCACAACTTAGTGTCCGTGAACTTTTGGCAGCATAGACAACACAAAATCACGCATGCAATTTTATCTCACTGAAACATGACACCCTAAAAAGAATTTTCTGTCTACAAAGGGTTGAGAAACTGCATTTATACAAAGGGACAAATTAATACCACCAGTATCTATTATTTGAAATAGGATTTGAAACACTTACTGTAAAACAAGAGTAAGTAGTTTTATTGCTTGTACCGCAACATCGTATTCTTTGTCAAGAGTCATAGACACAATTCTGTCCTAATAGGAAGAATATTCAGTTTGTAACATTAAAACTGTTACAATGGAGAGCATGGGATATTTCTTTCAAAGGAAAAGAGAGAATGAACACTAACCTTGAACCGGCTGGTGAAGAGTTCCAATTTTGAATTCAGCTCTTTATTGTAGTAAAGCCCTTGCAAAGCTGTAAGACATTTGAGTCTCACTTCCCCTTGCTAAAAAAACAATAATAATCAGGAAATAAATAGCAGTTCTCAAGTTTTCATTTTTCAACACGGGACAATATGTTAATTAGTTTTTAGAGCTCCACGTTTTTATTGTGGTTTCTATTACTGGGGCCATTTGTTAAATACAGAATTACAAGGGGAAATTAATTTCTTATAAATGAAACAAACTGCATCAAGCTGAGAAAGTTTACAGTTCCAACAGCAACACTTTCAACTCAGCCTTGAAGCAGACTGAAAACCAAGGCACTAAAGATCTGTTGTTTGAAAAATGGTTTTATTAGGTCCTAACTGGGAGATAAATCCAACATTATGATTTTATCAGATACACCGTTGCTGCTGTCAGACCATTTGGATACTAAACTCTTGATATGTAAAATTGAGTTATTTCTTGCTTAAAAGTAATCATTACAATAACTGATTACTTTTAAGTGAGAAATAACTCAATTACAAGGTGGGCTAAGAAAAAGGGAATTGTCTATTTTTGTGCCTTATTTTCTCTAGGATCCAACACCCTACCTTGTCGTGCATTGTCCACCCCACATATTTTAAATAGCTGTCATTGAGAAAGGCATCACTATACATCTTCATCCAAATTCCAATTTCTTCAATACATATTGCTCTAATCTCAGCAATTGCATCCCTGGGGGAAAAAAGGATAATACGTAAAGAAAATGAAGAGTGTGGTGTAAAAAAAAACAACCCAGAATTTAGACTGAATACACACAGCAACTGGACTCACCTGTACCTATGAACAAATACACCCTTAAAAATCGCATTCATCATGTTTTCTATTTCATCCTGATTTTCTTGAAGCTGAAAAACACAGGAACTGCCAAATGAACGTGCTGCAGTTTTACAGTTACATATTTAGGCAATAAAACAATACAAAATTAATAATTATTTGAAAGGTTAGATCACAGGTACATGGCTGGCTCTGGAATTCTGGGAGCTGAAGTCTACCTTGTCCTTTTAAAAAGGCCATAGTTGCCCACCAGAAGAACCGATTCCTGGCTTCCATTTGACTTCCCAAGTATGCTAATTTACCTCTTTCTAAGGGTCAGGCAGAGAAAATAAAAGTTGGAAAGAAATGTTGTGCTTTAATTGAATCTCAGAGATTCACTCCTTCCTCTCACTTGGGGTTAAGTCTTTGGGGCAACAGATTTCTACATGTTTGCCTTAACAGCAAAGAGATGACTATGTGTATTTCACAGGCATCAAATGACAGCACAATTCTTTTTTCAATTGAAAAGTTCAGGAAGGTTTTTCATGAAATTTTACTTCAAACTTTTTTTTTTGGGGGGGGGGGGAGATACAAATATTCCCCATAGTTCCCTCTTTGTCATGTAACCATTAAAACTAGTGGGCAAAGGTTCTAACCTCCTTCCTTTTCTGCAGTAAGAGTTCCAGTCTATCGTTAGCTCGTTTTCCAATTATTTTATTTCGTTCCGTCTCGTACTGTCGTTGTGTATTGTCCATATTAATGCTCAAATTTAATGCCACGTTCACTAATGCGGTCATTAGCTTCATAGCTGTAAAGGGCCAAGAGAGAACAAAAATCAGTCATAATGTAGAATAACATAATCGACAAGCCTGAACAATGATATTGATACAAAAATGCCTTACTACACTAGACGCAAATGCAGGGGGGGGGGGGGGAATGGCAGGAGAGAGTATTAAATTATGCTGTCTTTGAGTTTCAAAAGGAAAAATGGCGTATAAATAAATTTTACTAAGGTTTTGAATGATTCATTTCAGGATTAGGAATCTATTTTATACAAAGGCAATATTCATTAACTGAATGGTTCAGCTACCTGTAGTGAAGAGATAGGTAAGAGACTAATCACAATGAAAACTGAGAAGGAACACAAAATTCATGCAACACTTTTCAAGTTTTATCACAGGGCAATAATTAAAATTCACATGCGCCATCTGATTTTGTTTATTTACATTATTTACATTTTTATCTATCTACCTACTGACTACTTAGGATCTTTTGAAAAAACACATGAAAGTGAATGTAATTACGTTGCTCACTTACAAAAGGGCTTACATAACTCTTTTCGTATAAGAAGGAACGTAACAACTGTTACAGGGCCAGTTATTCTAGTGTGATGTGCTGAACTTTGAAAAAGGGGCTGGAAAGCACCCCCAGGAAACCACCTCTCACTCATTTAATGGCTGTTTTATTATTTCTGCTCTTTGAAGATAGTTATCAAGCTGCTGCCTGAAAAACTGGATGGTTTATTTCTCCCGCTCCAAAATAGACTCATATCAGACTTCCAATGGCGGTCTGATGGTTCATATTTTTCTGGAAAAATGTTTCTTTCTAGAGCAGGAAGTAATTTCTAGTATTTTCACACAGAGGAAATCAGGGCACGCCTGAGGTTAACTGTCCATTCCGCAAGCCTATTATGAAGCAAATTTAAGTTGCTGAATTTGGGAAGCCTGACTTCGTATTTCCAGAGATTAAAAACTGTTGATGGAGGCTTCGCTTGGGCTAAAAGTCAACTATAACATCCTTGAACTACTAAAATAATTATTCTTCTGTCACTGTAGACTGATAGCTTTTTACCCATTGAAGGGATACTGGGGTGGGTCCTTGGTAAGTTTCACTAGGAAAAGCATTTTATTTTGTTAAATTTATATTTCAAAGAAATAGAGCAGCACCTTTCAAACACTTTGCACACCAAGAGCAGTTAGAGGAGGTGTCTTAAGCTCAGCCTGTTGGCCAGTTCCTTAATTTTTAACTTTAAAACTACCTGAGTTTATCCCTGCTTACAGGAAATGGAAGGAAAGGATATATGTAGAAACCTAGGCCAAAATAAATAAATAAATAAATAAAAATCATTTCCAAGTTTCTCTTAGACTCCTAGACCCCAAGGGGGAGGGCCTTCTCTGTGGGAGCTCCCACCCTCTGGAATGAGCTGCCCCCAGAGATCAGGGTGATCCCTGATCTCCCTTCCTTCCGCCGCGCCCTCAAGACATGGCTGTTCCAACAAGCGGGACTGGCCTAGGATAATTTTTAAGAGGGTTTTTTAGAGGGGTTTTTAATTACTTTTTAATTAGACAATTTAAATATTTCATTTTAATTAATTTTAACTTGTGATTGTTAGTGGTGTTTTTAATTGATTGTCAGCCGCCCTGAGTCCGCAAGGAGAAGGGCGGGATATAAATTCAAATAATAAATAAATAAATAAATAAATAAATAGACCTAAATCTTTTTAAATAAAAACATTTCAGAAAATTTAGAAGAAACTTAACAGTTGGGATTATCTTTCAACTTTTTTTTTTTTTTTTTTAAATCAAGCTGATGAATGTTTTACCTGCCAGTGTGCTAGTATGTCGAAATGCCCTGACTTGAGAGTCTGATAGTCCTGTAAGTAGTGAAATCACCGTATCCATCATGTACTCGTCATATATGATGCTATACTGACACTGCCGGACCAAGACTCCAATGAACTCACAAAAACTTGATTTAAATTTCTTCCACTGAGGACCAGCCATGGTGAGCGGATAATCCCCACTGTCCTAGAATACAGAATGTGTCAATTGCACAAAAAGTAATGCATTGTATCTTGCTAGTTACGAGATGAAAATGTCCTGATGAACCAAGAGAGATTTTATTCATCTTCCACACAGATCAGTGTCTCACAACAGACAAGATTTGTATTTTAATTGCAATTTGTTTTTCCCCAAATATTATTTTATTCTTTTGTTCGCAGACCAAAGAAAACCAGAAAATAATTTTTAAAAAGTTAACGTAAGAAAGGTAACTATATATAGGAAGTTAATGGTCGCATAGCGACCGCCCCCAGGGTAATATGGTCACATTTTGGGCGCTTGGCAAACTGCCTGCATTTGTGGCTGTTTGCAGTGTCCCTGGGTCACGTAACTGTGGTTTACAATGTTTTCTGCCGGAAACCAGCATTTACATAAAATGCCCACTGCTGACAAAGGATTTGCTTAATGACTACACTGTTTAACAACAACAGTGGTTCACTGAACAGCTGCCACAAAAAAAGCATAAAATTGGGTGAAATCACATGGTGACCCTTGTAGTGGCCAGAGTGACTTATAACCATAATTCTGGGCTCAAATATGGTCATCAGATGCGAACTACCTGTATTCAAAATTTTCCAATGATTTTTCATATACACCCTGTTAATAACTATTCTGAAAAGGGAAGTGCTAAATTGAAAAGATACTGAAGCGAGTTGAAACACTGATTTGTCACTGTCACCAATGAACTGAGATTTCTTCTGCCCTCCAGAGTTAATTCTTCACTCCCACAAATCCATTTTAAAAAAACGTTGCAGAAACAAACACGCAAGGACACATACATTTTCAACTGAAAGAACTGCAGTGAGCACTTCAGAAACGTCTTAGTAAAAGGGATTTTAGGAACATATATGGCGATCAGTTTTTGAAGATATAAATTTAAACGTGTCCATTTTACCTCGTCAAATTCTTCAGTCATTTTTCGAATTATTTCCGAATTTTGCATATGGCGAAACATTTCTGCTGTTACAACCCCTGCAAATTACAGAATGGGAATAGTATGAAATCTCAAACTTCAAAGTATAAAAAAAATGCTGCTTAGGCAATAATACTATCAAACAAAACGTGTCGTTTTTCTGAGTGAAATGTTTAAAATATATGGATGTACACAACCGTAATCTGATAAATCTACATGTGAAAATCTTTTTAAAGTGACATACTTTTTTTTTAACAGATATCATGCATCAGCAGGCTCACAGTCTTTGGAAAGCCAGAATACAATTATAAATGTGGGGGGGGAAAAAAACTCCCAACAGACCGCCTCCTGCCACAGATTACCCCCCACCGACCTGTACGCTCTCACAGAGTGGGTCTCCTCAGGGTACCGTCGGCCAGACAGTGCCGGCTGGCGACCCCAAGGGGGAGGGCCTTCTCTGTGGGAGCTCCCACCCTCTGGAANGTTCCAGCAAGCGGGACTGGCCTAGGGGATTTTATAGGGGTTTTAATTACTTTTAAATTTGACATTCTCAAATATTTCATTTTAATCAAATTTTAACTAGGTGTAATATGTTAGCTTTTTATCATTTGTCAGCCGCCCTGAGTCCGAAAGGAGAAGGGCGGGATATAAATACAATTAATAAATAAATAAATAATAAATAAATAAATATATTCAAGTAGTCAAAAAAGTGGGGAATGAGAGATTATAAATGAATTGCAAAAAGTACTATCTGTGATGGGAAGTCCTAATTGTAATGGGATATAGAAGGGATGTGAAGATTTTTATGAAATTAATATGGAATAAAACTCACCCCCAAATAGAAATCTTACCTTTGCAACCTGAGCACTGAATAAAGAAGTTGATGAGATCAAGGAGGGCTATATCTCTATCATGTTTGTAGGACTCTATCCAATCATCCACCACAGACTAAGATAACAAACCAACATTTAAGTTAGGGATGCTTATTGTTACTATCCATATTCAAACACCTACACAATCACCACCCCCAAACTCTTCTTTTATACCCCGAGGTTTCTACGGTTGTCCCACTTCTCCAATACATTGTTTTCAGAAACCAAAAGCGGCATATTAGTTTTTCCAAAGGAGGATGATAAACTTAAGCCAAAGTTAGTCAAAGCTTACATATCTAAATCCTCATGTCTCCCTAAGATTGATTTGTGACCTACTTTAATTTGTAACAGGGTTAAAAGTTAAAACTGAGAGTTTCAAAATCAGAAACTAAAATAAAATGCATGTATTGGATGAAATTTCAATCTGTCCTGCAACTGTTTACAGTAGTGTAATTACAAGGTGGATCTTCTTTTCAAATCAAATCAAACCAAAAAATAAATAAATAATTTTTTATTATGGTCATAGACCAGCAATATCCACTTTTCTTCTAGATGGAAGCTATATTTTAATTTTTTTTTAAAAAAAAAAAAAACCTAGACATTTTAAAATAAAGCTGGAGCCCAAGTCTCAAACAACGGTGTGACACCCAAGTAAATAGACATACAAGTGCTTATCATTAAAATCTATGGAAGAGTCAAAGGTCTACTCCTTCACAAAAGAATGATTGCAGCAGCAATCTGTAGAAACTCTGCTGAGTATTAAAACTCTGTTGAACAAGCAAACTTCAAATCATTGTTTCGATATTTGCTAAGAAATCTGGAATTGGAAGGACATTTTAAGCTGGAATTGACCTGAATCTGAAATGGATTCAAAACAACAAAGCCTTTAATAAGTAGAGTTACCTGCATAGCACTCTTGCCCATTTTAACCACTTCAAACAACATCATGTTTTCCACACCATTCTGCTGATGATGCCCATTCATTCGATTTAGACCCCCAGCTTTTCCTCCTCCATTTCCAACTTTTGCTTTCTCTCCTGCAGCCTTTTTCCCCTTTTTGCAGGTCTGTATGAATGACAAGCCCAGGTTATTTATTCCTTAGCAAATTAAAGGGTAAACAATAGAACGTGCATTTTTACTTGAATAAATGAATATGCTAAGGGAGTTTTGCTTGTTTATCTTTTTGTTAACTTTTCATTGTCACACTCGCAACGGGATGAGATCCCCAAACTTGCCCCAGTTCCTGCCCAGCTAGCAGTCTGAAAGCATGCAAAGTGCAAGCTGATTAATAGGTACGACTTTGATGGGAAGGGTGCTGAAGCAGGAGGCGTGAGCTTAAATGGACTCCAGAAGATGGTAAAGGACAGGAAGGCCTGGAGGAACGTTGTCCATGGGGTCGTGATGGATCGGACACGGCTTCGCAACTAACAACAACAACATGCTGGCCCTATGACCACAGAAATGGTCTTTGGATACCACTGGCTTCCTCAGCCAAGAAATGATGATGAGCACTGTGCCTTAGAGTCAGACACAACTGATAGGGAAACCTTTACTTTTTTTTACCTACGGTCAGGCAACCCACTCATTGAAATGAAAATTTTATAAACACAATAAACATAAGGGGAGAACATGGATCCATGTGTTGCCAGCTTTTTTAGTCAAGTTTTTGGAAACCCCGTGGAACGGTTTCCAATGTGTAAAAGGGTTTTATGACATTCACCCTTCTTGCACCAAATCCATTTGCGTAATGTCACGGAAGCACTGTAGTTTCAGATAACAAAATCAGTTAAATTTTATTTATAAAAGACTTCACTGTTACTCTTACAGCTCCATACACAGACTGAGAATGCGAGATGTACACACCTTTCCTTTTCCTGGTTTCTGATTTTTTCCTTCTATATCTTCAAAGTCAGTATCTGAAGAAAAATGTGTTTCAGATTCCCTGGAAAGACATATTTTACATATTTATTTCACTTAAAATGTTTTTATCGCTTTGATGCAATATAATATACTCCGGACACGCTACATTCACTTAAATGAGTTTTTCAATACTGCATGCCTAGGAAAGTATAGGAATTTTCTAAAAATATTCAGTCACGGCTCAAGTGAAATGAGGAAATTCAACTTAGCAAGTTGCCAAAATTCACTCGTAAATGAAGGAATTATAGGAGATAATTTAAACCACAAACTAAAGAAACTATGTTTTTCCCTACATCTACTCTTTACAAAAAAAAGCAAAATGAAAATATTTTGTGACTGTTATTTGATGTCAATAATTTCAAGTTACTTACTGAATTAGAGCAAAATTAGTTGTTGGTTCTTGAGCTGCTATCATTTCTTTATCATCTTCTGGGGTACTATTGTATTAGAAATACATTCAAAAAATAATTGTTGAGAATAGCCGTACTTGCTTGTCACTTTCTTCTATTATTGTAGCAGTAGTCTATACCTGTCAAAAACAAAGTAACAATTAATGGAAGTTGTCCAATTTCCTGTGATTTGTTGCTTTGTTAATAATGCAACAATGTTTCCCCCTAACTTTTTTTAAAAAACTTTCTCTGGGTTTAATGACTATCCCAACTGTCTGAGTTTTCTATCTAAAGAAATGCTCCAAATTTTTGAAATATGTCACGGGTACATTACTAGAAAAGTACTTCAATCATCACTTAATTATTTTAGTCATCCTTTTTGGAATCTTTTCTGAAGCTGCGTGGTAATTGTTGAAGGCTGGGTGACCCACAATTGTATATACAGAATTCCAGAGGCAGTCACTTTGCACATGTACATAAAAGCATCACAATACCGTTTCATTATATAAGTATTTCTGACCAAAATAACGCAAGTGGTTTTATTTCCTTTAAAAACAATCGTTTCTATCTTCATTTCCCCCCCCTCACTTCTCAGATAGCAAGCTGTCATCACCACCAGTAGCCTTCAGAGTGTTTAATTTGTGCAAAACTGAATCACATACACTTAAGGCTGCGATACTATCACGTGACCATGAGACACTGCAACCTCACAACTAGTGCTCATTCATCCTTGTTGTAAGTTTATATTTATATCCCGCCCTGAGTCCGCAAGGAGAAGGGCGGGATATAAATATAAGCAATAAATAAATAAATAAATAAGTTAATGGCCGTGGAATGCGTGGTCGTTAAATGAGGACCACCTGTACCAGGACACTTAATCATTTCCCCTTCACTGGTAATAGAGATGCTGTACTTTGAATACCTGGACTAAGCAGGTTACAGCTGTTGACCTAAACGGTCCCTTCCAATTGTATAATAATGTGAGGACACTATTGAGAAACATGTGTTTCTCAGGAGGAAACACAGCAAACCAAGTAGATTGCCAAGAAATGCATCAAAGATTATGTTCTGTCTGCAATGATTCAACGTGCAAAAGCTGTCCTGAATCAAATCTCAACATAATGTCAGACAGGTTTTAAAAGTTCCGATTTCCACGTAAAACATTTCCCCCCCTCCCCAGATAAAGATGACCTTCAAATTGCATAAACCTCTGAATGACCATTTATTAAACAAACTCTTAAAACTCCCATACACCTATCTTTAAATATACATGATCAACTTTAATCCCGATCAAGGGAAACTAAAACCTAGATTTTTCATTTTTTTTGGGCTAAAGTTTGAGAATTGCTCGGAGGTGAGACAAGCTGCATTTCAAACTGCCACTAAGGGATGCTCAAACATAATCGGCTTATTTTTAAAAAAAGAAAAGAAAAGAAAATGTATCATGCTGAAAGATCACTTGGTGGAGCTGTAATCCAAAACTCAGCGAGACAGGTCACCCAGAGGTTGATCAAGCCACTTCTTGACAGGAAATACCGCCAAGCCAACAGAGAACTACATTATAGTAGACGTGTGTTTGGCAATTGTCTAAATAACATTTCTCAAATACGCAACGCCTCAACTGAACCGACTGGAATTTTCAGTAACGTACCTATCTATTCCTGCCCAAAAGCCACTTTAAAAATAAACGTGGGGATGAGAGGATTATTTGCTTGGGACAGAGTTTGCATATAAAATAAAATAAAATTTAAAAAAATCAATAGTTTGCATTTGTATATTGGTGAAGCCAATTCATTTATCTAAATCTTCAATGTAGTTAATTTAAAAAAAAAAAATAACAGAATGGAAATACGGCATTAAGTTTGCAAGGCACTGCTCCGCTTTTCTCAATTTTGTGGAGGAGAGTTTCAAACGATCCCTCTCAAGATTGAAAACATTTAAACATTTGTATTTTAATAATACAAACAGTACATTTGCACGAATTGAACACTGAGACAACTGAAACTCTTGGTGTCAAGCAGTTGCCCTGTGAATAATTCGAGACCATCACTGGGAATATAGGGATGCTTGAGGTGGCTTCTTCACTGCATGTTGCTAAACTCCAAGGCCAGGGAGCATGGCCAGGGAGGGAATACAGAGAAATGTGTTTATTATGGCTTAATCACAACACAGTGGTCAGAATATTTTATGACTACAACTTATCACTTCTTTCAGCTGTATGTGTACACTACTGAAGAAAACTGGTTTTTTTTCACTAACTGCCTGTTTATGTACATTGCTCAGGACATCTCAGTTCACCTCAATCCCCAGGCTATGGACTGGCAAGCGGGCCACGGCTTGCCAGAAACAGGGCCACGCAAACAACCAAAGCCCCATCTATGGGCAGCATGCAAAACCACACCCACACCTGGACTGCTGAAAAATTTCTCTCCATGGAACTGGTCCCTGGTACCCAAAAGGTCGGGGAGAGGGGTGTTGCTGCACTAAGGATATCCCTATGCTCCAAGGTGGATAATTACCAGAAGGATTTCACGAATGTACACATATAGCTCTGCCATCTACTGACTAAATCGAAGCTCGTCACATAATATTCTCACAAACTGCTTTTCTTATCCAAACTATTCATGATTAACCTTAAGTAGCTCTCGCAGGCTAGGACTGAACCTTCCTTTCTGATGTTCCCTTGCGTGGAATTCCACTTACATTCCGCCTGAAACTTGTGGTCGTGTATAGCAAGGGCGCTGTTAAAAACAAGGATGTGTTGTGGGTTAGCTATGGATAACACTAATAATACTACACGATGATTAATGTTGTCGACAATCAAAGGGCCGGAAGTTGGAAGTTCACGTGGGAGTTATTTACACAAAGTAGCTGATTGGGATGCTCCATGCTTTACTCACAAGGCAGCTTACAGTAGTTCTGCCCTCTCTTCTACTACCGTGGGGAGGAGACACTTAACAAGATGCAATTTCCATTTTATCCAATTATCTACGAGATTCCTTAGCATGATCTCACCATGTTGAAGGGGAAAGAATCCTAAACAAGTCAGAACCCAAGCAGGGTTTTTTTTTATTATTTATTTTTTTTTTACAACTGATGTTTGTTGTCTCAGGATCCAAAGGTATTAGGATTTTGAAGAAGCAGGCTATAATTTAACAAAGCTAAGTTAAGGCAAGTTTTTGAAACTCTACCATTTTATTGTGAACGGCATCTAGTTTCAGACCGTAATCATACAATTGTGAACAAAAGTTAACTGAAAAGTATTTGGGGATTGTAATTGTCATGTCTTGCTTCACATTTTATATTAACTGAAGAGTGCGAAGGACAGATTATATGTAAGTAAAATAATTTTATTTCATAATCAGGTTTTGGAAAAATTGGGAAAATTATACGTTGCTTTATACAGGCAACACACAGTCCAGATTTCACAATAATATCTTAAACAATTGCTGAGATACACAGATTACATAGTGCAAATGAATAGCCTTTCTTTGAATCTACAAAATACACTTTTTGTAAGCACATTCCCCAGCAACATAACATAACTGATGTGCCTTTCTTCTGTGATTGTGCAGATTCTCCCACTTTGATACTCTAAAAACACAACCCCTATTTCTAGAAAGTATTCTTCCCAGGCTGGAAAAGGTTACCATAATGCCACCATTACTAAGAAAGATGTCCTTTGGAATGTGTGCTTGTGAGCAAATGAGAAGGCCAAAGGAAAGCAAATGGGTTTGAGAAAATGATTCTCTTTGATTAGAGAAGTTTCCTCTTAGATGTTTTATAGGTCTGTTATCTCACCAAAGAGGAACGAAAAATATGCAGGTTAATAAATGTCAAGTGATTTTATAGCAAATTAATTGCAACTAGTTTTGTTGCTGATTCCTGGAAGAAAACCAGTCATAACTTGAATCCACTCTTGAGTGTGACAAAACAGCCCAAATATTCCAAAAGGCTGTCAACACTGTTTTGTTTAGATAGTCTTCTCAGTTATAATCTGTGAAGTTTGTTTTTTATAGTGATACTAAGCAGCCGTTTAATTTTTTTATAGTTTTTTGATGCTTTGAATTATGATTTGTGGTGACTGTTATGTGTGTATATACATACATACACATACGTACATACATATATATATGTGTGTGTGTGTGCGCGTGTGTGTATATATGTATATATGTATATATATTATACACACATGTGGTATATAAAATTAATTCTCATACATAGGTGGTATGTAAATAAATGTAATAAATAATAAATACTTGTCTGGAGAAAAGGAATGCCAACATCTGAGCAGACTGTGTTTTTACTACCAAATAAAGTGATCAAATGTTTTATAGATTTAAATCCTATCCTTACTTATTTTTGTCTAAGATTGCACTGCAATTTAAATTAATATTCTTTAGGTTTATAGAATAGACTAGAATAACAGAGTTGGAAGGGACCTTGGAGGTCTTCTAGTCCAACCCACTGCTCAAGCAGGAAACCCTACAACATTTCAGATAAATGGTTGTCCAATCTCTTCTGAAAAACTTCCAGGGTTGGAGCATTCACAACTTCTGGAGGCAAGTTGTTCCACTGATCAATTGTTCTAATTGTCAGGAATGTGAAATTTATTATGTGGAATTTATTAACCATATGCACATCACCGAATACTAAAAAATTACACACTAAGATTAATGAGGGACATGATTTATCTGCTCAACAGATTTTCAATTTTCCAGGACAAAATTTAGGCTGACAAATCCATACTTCTCAAGTTGCTCATTGTGTGATTGTTTAAAAATGGTATTAACTTGATTACTTTCCATTTTTGAAAGATTTTCTTGAACAGTTGCTTGTTTTATTATAAAGATAACATTTCACATTTGGACTTGGATCCAGGACAGGCAAGTTCAAGATTTTTTTTAATTACACACTCATTAAATGTCTACCCCACTGTGGGTGGACGACTGGGGGATAATAATGTCTTGTTCTTATAACTGCACTAACACAAAAGTTTTGGAATGCCGTGAATTTTATATACTACCCCTATATTCCAGGAAGAAAAGGCAATATTTTAGTGCAAGTGACAAAATGAAATTTAGCACTATGTATATTTTAATTATTAACTTGAATCATACAAAGGTAATGATTAACACTTAATGATCAAACAGGATTTAAAACAAAATTGTATGAACATTCACTTTACGTTAATTCTGAAGCTCATCAAAACAGCCAATCTTTCCACTCTAATATCTGAATTTCATAATCAACTTAATTTCAATTAAATATCTATAATTTCAACATCCATTGATCTTATCGACAATTATCTACTGGTCTTTTGTACACCACCTTCCCAAACTTTCTGTTTAGCAAGATGCACATATTGCAAGAAATTTAGAAGTGATTTACTACAAGACGGTATTCTCCCTGGTACACATTTAGGCAGCCCAATTTTTTTCAGGCTTCCATAGAAGCCGAAAAAGATGTATGTTTCTTTAAAGAAATCCAACCATTAAAGTTACTGCAACTTTTAAAGCAATACCATTGCTTTTTCAGACAGCGCAGAACCTGAAAAATGTTGGGTAGAAACAAACAGAATCAAGGAAGGATTATTTTGAGTTCTTCCTACTATCCATTTCCCCAAGACTAAGTTGTTTCTCCTCTCTTAATGGCTCCTGCATCCCTTCATCAAGGTATTTCTGTATTTCCTGTACAATAGCGCTTAGACTTATATTCTACTTCACAATGTTTTACAGCCCTCTCTAAGCCTCTTGCCTCCAACAATCTGGGTCCTCATTTTACCGACCTCGGAAGGCTGAGTCAACCTCGAGCCCGTCAGCATCGGACTCCAGACTGTGGGCAGAATTAGCCTGCAATACTGCACTCTAACCATTGCACCAGCATGGCTCATACAGGAATAGAACCATCACATTATTCTACCCTTTAGTAATACCTGTAAGTAAAAGTTGATATGGTAGGAGAATCACCATTATATCAGAACCCAAGATTTAACCTCCGTCTTGTTATGTATCAGGATCAAGCCCAGAATGGCTCCAAATTTGTTATAATCATGACAATGTTCTGTGGTTGTAATAGACAATGATTAGCTTGCTTTTCTTGATTCATTTCAACTTTTATGGACAGGTTTGTTCCTTGAATCAGGCCCTCCAAATATTTTGAACTGCAATCGTTCCCGGCCACGACAGAGAATGTCCAACGGCAATTCGAACAGTAATCCAAAATGTCAGAAGGCCATCAAGCTATCTATCCCTATTCTAACTGGAGCATATGCAAGTAGAGAAAGCATAGGATGGCACCATCATTTTTAAAGCAAGTCAGGCCACACCTTCATCTAATTCAGTAGTGTCAACTTTGGCTACAGCTTTCTTGACTTTGGAACAGGAGTCTTTGTGGTGAGGTTTATAACTGAACCTTGGAGTATCAGCCTGCAAAGTACATGTCCTGTCACTGTTTCTGATAAATGGATGCATAAAGCCAACTTATATAGAATGAAACCACCGACCCATGTTATTTTTCACCAGAAATGGATTTCTAGAATAATTAATGCCGGTTTTTCAACGGTTTACCTACAGCTGTCAAGGGCTGATCTTAGGAACATTTGTCCAAAGCATTTCTGCTGAATTATGGCCCTGCCTCATGTTGCCACCTACGAGTTTCTGCCTCATGCAGTCTTGCCTTACTCCATGGACCATTAATAAGCGATTAATTGCTTCTAGCCACGGCAGCTGTATACTGTTGAACTAAATAGGTGTTTGGATTGTATAACACTGTTCTCTGAAGAATTAAGAACATGAAACATAATTTCATTGAATGCTGAAAAAAGAATGCTAGGCTTTATTTGAGACATGCTTAAATGTAGATAATTCTTTTCAAATCACTTATCTTAAAGCTAACCTTTCAAAGTGAAGACTGTAGTTTTCAATTATAGTAATTCATTAGAGCAATTCTCACAAAAATATTAGTGGAGATCTGCATTTTTAACATGTTACCAGTGGTTAAACCTAGTTGTTTTATCAATAGTCTTGCTTCATTCCCCCCAAACATTGGTATTCCCTATTACATGATTTCAGTTAGCAATATAATGCCTGCTTGTGCGGAAAATGCAATATGTCATGTCAATTAAAGGAGTGCACAAAAATGCATCTTCCAGTGATTATGATTTTAAAAAGAAATGACACTGTCTTTAGCTCCGTGATATTAGTCTACTTCTGGGAGCATTAACTTTCATATATATGTACAATTAGTAAAGCTATACAATTACTCTCAGTATATATATATCTCATTAATAACCAGTTACTTTATTTTGAAGTTTCCCAAACAGAGGAGCTTTGTATTTTATACAGAGTTCTCCAAACCAGAAATATTAATTCAAACCTTGGGCAAAATTACATACACAGGATAAACTAAATTTGTAAAATCAAAATATAAGCTTTTCCACGTATTCAGGTTGGAGTGTTATTGATGATAATTTTCCAGATACAGAAAGCTTATTCCAAACTGTAACAATTCCATTTATAATTTCCTCAAACCACTTATAGAAAAAGCAGCAAAAATGAAAAGGGTCCATGTTTATAGAAACCAAAGAAAACCACTTTTTTTGCATTTTTTCTTAACCAGTCCACAAGCATTTATACATCAATATGCCACTCAAAACAACTGATCTGCTCTGGAGCAGGAATATCTTCCAACTTTCAAACTATTTTTCTTTTCCACAACTTTTTAGATTTAATGTATTACAGCAGGGACCATCTGCATTTTATTGTTCAGTTGCTCAGGGTTCCTTTCGTATCCTAAAGGATAGGATACGAAACAAACATATAAGGACAAATGGATACTTACAAATTATTACTAGCCCTTTGCATTTGCTGGAGGAGGGGAATCAATGGTAGCTAGCAAGACAATAAAAAACTGCATGGGCTCTGGGAAAGAAAAGACTGATTCCATTTCCTGTAGGATTTTCTTAACCCATTTGAAAGGCAGCAGCCTCTATGAATCATCCGTCACTTGCCAAATAACACATGTTTTGCCTTTAACAATCTGCTTGCTAAACCCAATAGCCTACAAATTTTTCAGAAAGCAAAATATCACCAAATATCCCAGATATATGTATGTGCAATACTGTACAGGTTATATAAAATGCTGCAGCTCCATACCCTTAATTTTTATAGTTTCTGGATATAAGCTACTGTCATTATGCTGAATTCTAAATTACCTAATGATCTACTTAGACTGGAGTTCTAAGCAAAGTTTCCTGAAGGTAATATGATTTTTAACATACTGTACATAGAATCACACAGTAATTAAACAAAATACTTCAGAAATAAACAACCAAGGAGAATAAGGCCAGTTCTTTTTGTTTCTGTATATACTATACTATATACCACCCTAACATTAAATTTGATACTTATAAGTCATAATCATAGTGACCTGAGTGCCCACCTGTATGGAATGCAAAGATACACAAGAGGACTTAAATATACATGGATAATTTCTTCAGTATATATACAATATGCATGTAAACTAAAAGAAATAGATTAAAAAAGAATCCAAAATTACTAGGTTAACTGCAGATGGTTTTAAGCAGGGGTCTTCAAACGTGGCCCTTTTATGACTTGTGTACTTCAACTCCCAGAATTCCTCAGCCAGGCACGCTGGCTAAGGAATTCTGGGAGTTGAAGTCCAAAAGTCATAAAAGGGCCAAGTTTGAAGACCCCTGGTTTTAAGACTCACAAGGGAAAGGGGAGGAGAACAGTGGTGTTTAATCACAGATACATTCAAGATATTCTATTTCTTCAGTCTTCTAAGGCCAAGTCTCCTTTCTCATCTCTACCAAACAATATGTAACTATCAATTCAGCTCTTCTGACAGCAGAACATTAAGTCAAAGATGGAGTAAAATTCTGCTGAGCCCAAAGACATTATCAGGGTTAAGTGTGGGGAAGGGAGACTGCAAATATGGATTAGCCGAATCAATAATTCACCAATCTAGCTGTCCCACCTAACCTTCTTCCAAGGGATCTGAAAAGCAGGTGCTATACAGTTTAAGATTCCATGCTACATAAAGCCTTCAATAGGAAGACTATACGTTTTGGCCACAATAAGACCACGGGAAATACATTTATATCCCATACTATACTGTTCCCAATAGCCTGACTGCTAAGTATTTGAAGATGGGCTGCTGCTAATACCATTTTACTTTACAAAAGATGAAACAAGGTTTCCATTACATACAAAAAGATACCACCTGACATAAATATCACTACCCTGCTCTAAACAGGCAACCTATTATGCTTTGTTTCATTAGTCGTGCACAAATAATTGTTTACACAAGCCTGAAATGTTAGGAGTTTACCATTTTTTTTTAAAAGCAAGACACTTGCAAGACTCCTTAAGCATAAAGAAGAAGCAACAGTGCCTATATCAAGAGGTAGAATTGGTTTAGGACTAGGATAACTGCAGAATAAAAAAAAAACAGGTTCTTTGACTCGACATTCAGCTAGGGAAACCTTTGGCCCCTGCGGATTGGCGTACAGCAATATAAACATAACAAATGGGAAAACTTTCCAAATTGAGGAAGCAGCAGCAAAGTGATCCAAACTCACACCCATTAAAGCTGACAGGCGGTCTATATGCGTTGAGATGTAACAGAGGGAATCAGCAGAGAGTTCTCTTACCCAAATTTCCATACAATAAAAAGTCAAGAAGTGATTAGATCACCAGTCATATAACCAGGAAAGTAACCAGTGTTGGTTCAAGAACTTTAAGGTAAGAGAGAACTAAGTATGGTTTATCTATATTTTATTTTATTTTTTTATGTAAAACTAGCTGTACCCGGCCACGCGTTGCTGTGGCTCTCGTTCACTCAGCCAACAGATGGCGCTGTTTTTCAAAAAAAGGATGTTTTTACCTGTCACAGGTGTGACACCTATATAATAGTAGGTATATAAAAACACGCGTGTATTCGAATGCAACGTTGTGTCAAAATGTCAAAGCAATCGGTGAAGAACTTTCGGAGATTTAAGATTTTGAACAAACGAACATTTACATTTTTATTTATATAGATTGTTCTTTTTATTAGTGTATAAAATACAAAAATACAAAAACAAATAGATAGGATAGATAAGAGAAAGAAGGGGAAAGTGTGGGGGAAAAGGGATAAAAAATAAAAGGTGTTGAATGCTGACTCCCTTTGGTGCAGTGGAATAAGATAGTAACATCAAACCTCAACTTTTTACTTTCACAAAGAAGTATGGTTTATCAATTCTTCTCCAACTAACGATGTTCTACCAACTCCTTCCCTGAAAAAGAAATTAAACTAGGGATTTCTAGCAAGGGCAAATACTGTCTATAAATCTACCAAAGAACTCTTTACAGGCCTGAAGTGCTGCCAAGAAGGGTAAGGTCATAATAAAATTGTTCAAGCAGGTCTAAGTGAACATAATAAATCAAAGCAAAATAAACTATTTGGGTATGGATAAAAAAAATCCAACCCTTGAGTCAAATAATAATCCTAAGCTTCAGTAACCCATTCCTGTAAGCAAGCTAGAATTTCTTTTAAAGATTATAAAATATATAAACATGTTTATCAAACTGTGATAAGTGTGTGAATACTTAAATTGATGGAGCTGATTAACAGTATAAGTCTGTAGTTAAATGGCTGAGTAGCTACATCGCTTTAGCAAGTGACCCAATCCTAATATGGTGAAACGATATGGCATAATAAATTTATAACCAGGAGGATCTGACTTGAAACTATGATAGAACTTACAATATATTAAGTGCTTATCTGTACAATGAATAATAGGAATGCTTTTCTACGCAGAACATTATGAATTTGAGGAATGAAATATGCTTTCTAAAAAAAATTGAACAATAGATTCAGAAAATGTGAAGTAAATGTGCTTAGTAAAGAGCAACTGTCAAATATACATTATCTATTCTAGGGTAATATATCTCACATGCATATGAAATACTTATCATCTGCAAACAGTCCTTATTCTGGAGACTACTAAATTGGCACTTTAGTTTTAAAAAAAACCCAGTGAATCAGGAACCTATTCATTTGCCTGTATAACAACTGTTAATGGGGTCAAATCTTACATTCCAAAGGTAAATTATTTAAATGATAATTCACAAACTAAGGTAATTTGAATGACCTAGAATACATGAGTTTCAATAATAGCAAGGTATATAAGATTATAAGATAGGAAAATTGTCTGGGGAAATACAAAAACAAAAAGATCCCAGCAGCTTAAGATTTTTGGTCTCTCAGCACACAAAGAATCATGTCAGGTATGGGTTTGAATGGGCAAAGAACTAACGGTACAATATTAAAACAAGAGAAAATCAATTTTTTCACACTGTTAATGTTAGAGTTCTCTTTGAAACATGAAATTAAGCATACTGTACACTGAACTTAACAACTTGTACATAAAGCCAATAACATTTGGGGGGGGATTATTTATGAGCTGCAAATGACTGCAGGTTCAAATAAATTGAAAGACTGTGAGAATATCTCTCCCACACTTCCAGAAAGAAATCCACAACACAGAATTCTCCAAAAGAAAAATATTTTCTCAGAACCTGCATATTCCAAGATTACGTCCATATATCAAAGGTGCCAAAGGAAAATAAACTGACAGCTGGTAAAAATATTGCTTATTTTCTAATGAGTAAAATTATTTTAATTCTTAAAACAATCCTACATTCAAGCCATTACATATTTATATTTTTCACAACCTATTTCACCAAATCTGAGTCATTCTGCTAAAATGTAAATGATTCAATAGCTCATGTTGTCATTTTGTTATCAGACTATGTAGATCTGTGTTTGCAACCTTGTCACCTGAGATTTTGGAATAAAGACTGGGATAGATAGCCTTCCTGTAGATGTTTGGAAGAGTACACTTTATTTAAAAAAAAGTAGTAAAAGAAAAGAAGAGTATAAAACCAGTTCTATTAACTAGCACAGTAATTCTCACACTTGAAAAACAAAATTCCAATCACACCTACATCAGCTTGTGATTCTGAAATGAATTTACATTGGAAAAATTCAACTAAATTATGATTTCAGTCATTATTTCAAAACTACCACATATATTGGGATATGCAAAGTAACACAGATTCACTAGGGTAACTGAAATTTAACCTCCCATATTTTTCAAGAAATAATTAACTGGCTTTGTTTCTTTATGGGAGAAAACAACAAACACAACTTCCAAATCATAACTGATTTCCATGTCTTGTTAAAAAAAATGGACAGCAACAAGTGGTGTTATAGTTGTCATATGTTTTTGGGGCAAGGTAAAAGACTGTACTTGGGATTTATTACAGCAATGTTGTAAGTAAAATTGTATTTAACCACTAAGGATATTCACACAAACTTTCACAAGAGTCTCTTCTTCTAGTATCCCTGAAAAGGGATGTTTTGGAGATAGAAAGGTGCATAATTGGATGTTTTCATCCTAATTGGTGATTTGGAGGCTAGGAAAAACTAGGCGTGCTACTACTTCTGCCAATTCAGTCTACTGCCACCTTAAATGCCACTTTGGTATGGTGGCTCAAATCCCACCTAATCCACTGCTGTTATAAATGGTAGGATCTTGATGCTTCTTCACCCATCAGCCATTTTTCTTGCTCACAAAATCGAAATACTTTCCCAGAAGTTTGCATATATTCCAAAATTAACAGATGTTTTATAAGCTTTCAATATTCTTGCTCCATAATGGAAAACGAAGACTTGCTCTTGAGGGATAGCCAGCCTTTTCTTTACAATGTAATTGTTAATTTTTGGAGAAAAAAAAGGCACCAAGACATTTGGAGGAGGGCCCAAAAATATATATATATAGGAAAAAAAGAGCCAGGCACAGTCTAAATTGAAAAGCAGGGCATACTTGAGCCCAGACCCAGCATCCTCAGTAAAAGTTCTGCCCTAAAAGCCTCAGGATGAACTTTATGGGGTGCCCTCCTCAACGCAGCAGCAGCTGCTTACACCAAGCGTCCCCAAGAATTACACCTGAACATCTGCTCGCTTGCCAATCGCCCGAAAGTTTTTGCAACGAGAGAGCTTCCAAGCGCAGCTTCAAAGCAGGGCCGACGGGGGCGACTCCTGGGGCCCCCTCCTCAAGTGCACTCCCCCCACCCCCGCTCTCCCCTTCCCTATAAAGCCAGAGGCCTCTGCCTGCTGCCAGCCAGAGAAGAGGGGAGGGGAGGGAGGGAGGGAGAAACAAACCCAGGCGGCTGCCGAGCAGGCCCCACCATCCAGAAGAGCGTGTGACGCACTTCGGTAACCTGATTCCCCTCCCTCCCTCTCCCCCCCCCGCGGGCTGGCAAAAAGAGGGAGCCAGAGACAGGCGGGGAGGGAGAGAAGTGGGGGGCCCTTTCCAACAAGGAAACGCGGGGCTGGCCGGCCGGCCGGCCGGCCGGCCGGCCATCCGTGCAAAGCCCGCCAGCCCCGAGCCGGTGGGGCCAGCCGGGCAGAAGGAAACAAACCCGGGGTGTGGCAGCCCAAGGCGCCTCCTCCTTTCCCCCCCCCTCCTCCCCGGCTCGGGGACAGGAACCGCCGAATAAGGACTGCGGCCACGGCGTGGGAAGCCTCGGACACGCACTCCGGGCCGGCCGCCGGCTGAAGCAGCCCAAGCCTTGGACGGGCCCCGCTCGCCCTGGCCGGGGAGGGGGTTGGGGGGGATCCCAGCCTGCTGCCCTGGCGGCGGAGCCTCGGCCTTTAGAGGAGCTCAAGTCCAAGGCCGCTTCTCGGCCCCCCCCTTCTCCGTCCCCCGAGAAAGCGGCCAGGCAGCCTTCCCAAACCCGAGGGTCGGGGCTGCCTCTTTTCCTTTCTTGCCCCCCCCCGCTACTTATTTGGATTTCCCCCCAGTCGCCCAAAATGTCAGAAAGCCCCCCCCCGCCGCCTCCTTGCAAGGAGGGAGAGGGGACCTTGCCTGGGGTCAGTTCAAGGAAAGCCCCCCCCCCCAGTGCAACTCCTACCTGGCCCAGGGCTCGCGTCGGACTGGGCGCAGGAGGCGGGGGTGGGGGGAAAATCCACATCTCAACCAAAACTGGCGCCAAAAGGGGAAGGGGGGGTTCGAAACCTGGAAAGGGTCTGCCGCTTCCGCCCCCTCCCCTCCCCTCCCCTCCGGCAGCGACCCAGCGGGGCACCCGGGGGCGCGCCGACATCAAAAAGTCCCCGGGAAAAGGGCTGCTTCCCTCCCTCCCCCCCCCCGGCCCGAGGAGCGAAACTGGCCACCCTAAACAGAGCGGCGGGAGGGAGGGAGGGAGGAGGCGACGTGTCCAAAGCGCCGCTGGAAACCCGGCAGAACTCGCGGAACTGCTCCGACGGCCCTCCCGCCGGGCGCAGGTCGAGGAGAGGGACGGGGGGGGGGAGAGAGAGAGGGACTAACAGGGGCAGAGGGGGATAAAGCTCGGCTCTCCCCCCCCCCGGCCCTCTTGCTGGAGCCGGCAGACGGGGAAGCCGGGGGGGGGATCTCGGCCCAGGACTCCCCCGCTGGAGGGCAAAGGCGGCGCCGTCCTCCTCACCTGGCCGGGGCAAACGGGGGCTCGCAGCGCTTCTTCCCCGGGAAGGGGCAGGCGCCTGACTCCCCGCACTCCCAGGCCTCTTGGGAGGGGGGCAGGCAAAATCCCCCCCCCCCCAATAACAACTCTTTCCCCCTTTGGAGGTTGTCAAGGACCCCGAGAGCCCCTCCTTTGCCTCGAAGGAAGGAAGGAAGGAAGGAAAGAGGGGAGGAAGGAAAGAAGGGAGGGAAGGAAAGCAGGTCTGGAGGGAGGAAGGAAGAAGGAAGGAAATGAGTGAGGAAAGAAGGGAGGAGGGAAAATAGGAAGGAAAAATAGATGAAGGAAGGAAAAACAGAAAGCTAGGAGGGGAAAGGAAGGGAAGTAGATAGGAAGGAAAGGCGGGAGAAAGGAAGGAAATAGATGAGTGAGGAAAGGAAGGAGGGAGGAAAATAGGAAGGAAAAATAGAGGAGGAAGGAATAGGAAAGAAAAACAAAGCTAGGAAAGGAAAGGAAGGAAGTAGGTAGGAAAAGCGGGAGAAAGGAAGGAAATAGATGAGTGAGGAAAGGAAGGAGGGAGGGAGGAGGGAAAATAGGAAGGAAAAATAGATGAGGAAGGAAGGAAAAACAGAAAGCTAGGAGGGGAAAGGAAGGGAAGTAGATAGGAAGGAAAGGCGGGAGAAAGGAAGGAACTAGATGAGTGAGGAAAGGAAGGAGGGAGGAAAATAGGAAGGAAAAATAGAGGAGGAAGGAATAGGAAAGAAAAACAAAGCTAGTAAAAGAAAGGAAGGAAGGAAGTAGGTAGGAAGGAAAAGCGGGAGAAAGGAAGGAAATAGATGAGTGAGGAAAGGAAGGAGGGAGGGAAAATAGGAAGGAAAAATACAGGAGGAAGGAAAGAAAAACAGAAAGCTAGGAGGGGAAAGGAAGGAAGGGAAGTAGGTAGGAAGGAAAAGCGGGAGAAAGGGAAGGAAGGAAGGAAAGAAAAAGAGTTTGGCGGCCTTCCCCCTTTGGCCCCGACACCCACCACCCCCGGCCCGCCTCCGCGCGTGGGGATACCCTGCACGCGTCTCCCCCCCCCCGGGGTAGCGCGCGTCTGTCTGTGTACGCAGCGCGTGTGTATCCGTCCTGGGCGGACGCGTATCCCCAAGCCCAGAGCCCCGCGGGGGCGGGCAGAGCCGTGGGCCCGGCAAGGAGCGAGGCAGAGGCCCGGCCGCCCCGCTTCCGCTTCCCTTCCTCCCCGAAAGAGAGTGAGCGGAGGGGGGGGGCGCCGGGAAGCGTCTCCATTTTCTCGGCCAGCGGCGGCGGCGGCGGGGCCCAGGCCTTTCCCGGCGGGCGGGGCGGGGGGCCGGGCGAGCGAGCGAGAGGGCTCCGGCCTTGGGGAACCCCCTGCCGCCGCCGCCGCCGAGGCCTGCTGGGCGCCTTCCTGCCGGCCTGCTCGGCCCCGCGTCCTCCATCTTGCCTGCCTGCCTGCCTGCCTGCGCTCGGCCTCCCTCCCCCGCCCGCCCGCACCCAGGCCCGGAGGGAGCCGCGCCGAAAGCCGCCCGGGCCGGGGCTGCCCGTCCACGCGGGGGAAGAAGCTCCCCCGACTTCGCGAAAGCCGCTTCGACGCCGCGGTGCAAAACTTACCCCCGCGTCGCCCGGAGTGGCTGCCTGGCGAGGGAGGGAGAGGGAGGGAGGGAGGGAGGCCTGGCCGAGCGGGCCCGCCTGGGGCTCCTCCGCGCGCCTTTTTCCCCCGCCCTTCCGCGCCTCCGCCGTCGACCTTCCGGCCTTGCTTTCTTCCCCAGAAGCCGAGGCCGCGCGCGAACTCGCTCTCTGCCTTTTCCTGCTGCTGCTGCTTCTTCGGCGTCGTCTTCTTTTACCTCAGACACTTCCCAGGCCTGAGTGAGGCCCGCTCGGCGGGAAATAATCCAACAGGCCGCCGGAGGAGGAGGACGAGGAGGGCCGAAGCGAGGCCTACTGGAGGAAAGGGCGGCGGCGGCGGAGGGGGTCTCTCTCTCTCCCGGTGTGAGCGCGGGGAGGAGGGCAGCGAGGCGGGCGGAGGAGTCGATTCGGCGGCGGCGGCGGCGGCGGCGCTGGGGATTGTTTGGGGTGTTCGCAGCTCGGCGGCTGGCGAGGGAATGGAGGGCGCAGGCGCCACCTGGCGGCCACCGAGCTCGCCACGTTCGGCCGGGCCTAGAGCGGCACCTGCTGGGAGGACTCAGGAATGCAGGAGGGGGAGGGAGGGAGGGAAAGAGCGCGCGCGCGCGCACTCGCTCGCTCAGCCAAACGGTCCCTTGTGCTCGGTCCGGGCTGATGGCGGAGAAACGGGGTAAACAAGGTGCCGCGCATGCGCTGTCTTTTTTTTCCCTGCCCCTTGTCGATCGAATCGACACGCCCTCCTCCCCGCTGTGACGTCATCGGCCCTCAAGGTCCCGCCCATGCCTGTTCTCCTTTGGAGAGCGCAGGAAGTGCTGAGCGGCACGTAGCGCCCTGGGGGAGGAGGGGGGGGGTTGGCCCCTAATCCTCAAGGGGGGGGCCATAAAAGAAGGGGGGGCTTTTTGGCTTTGGAAGCAGCTTCAGCTGTAATGGAGCTGCTGCAATCAAAGGTTCCTCCAGAGCAGGGTTTTGTCAACCTTGGCAGCTTTAAAGGGGAGGGGGAGGGGGGAAAGGATGGACTTCAACTCCCAGAATTCCCTAGCCGGTCTTGCTTATGATCTTTGCCATAGCTGTTAAGCGAATCATTGCAGCGGTTAAGTGAGCCATGCGGTTGCTAAATGGCTTCTCCCTCCTCACTGCCTTTGCTTGTTGGAAGCCAGCTGGAAAGCGTTGCATATGGTGATCATGTGACCCTGGGACCGTGTAAACCGACATAAGTGCCTGCCAGTTGCCAAGCATTTTGCATCACGTGACAATTGGGGAGGCTAGGGTGGGTGTAAGTGTGAAAAGAGGTCAGAAGTCACGTTTTTCAGTGCCCTTCTTGTTTTGAAGGCTCACCAAACAAATGGTTTTTAAGTCGAGGACTACCTGAATTGGGTGGGGGGGGTTTTGGGGGGGGGAATGTTGCTTGATCAATGACTAAGAGTCTGGCAGATACCAAAAGTTATCTCTTTGCCTATTATTAATCCGGTAGTTTCTGTTGTCTTCCCCTACAGCTGTTCCCCTCTAACGTTTTTCCAAGCAACTCTTCTTTTTTTGACCACAGCAGCCTCTCAAAAAAGGAAGCGGCACATTAAGCGTAGGGCTCACGAGCTTTCAAACTCTGCAATTATGCCGTGACCCGATAGGATTCAGAGCTAGTTAAAAGCAGCATTGCCTGTTGAGCCTCTGAATCACGTAATGTGGCATGATTTGATCTCCAACTGCATTTTTTATTTTTTTTATTTTTTTGTCATTTAAATAATGAGTCAAGGCCTTTATTTTCGGGCAGATAAATCTACTCACAGCCGTCATGCAATAACAGTCAAACATCCCGTAAGTGAGCTGAATGCCACAATCTATACACCTCATTGCTGATGTGATCAGCAATTCTACATGCCATACATGCCATTAATGGAGGTCTGTAGTGCTTTCACAGTCACCTGCTAGTGGAGAAAGCAAGATCTGTGCATTACCTCTACAATAATGTAAATACTGAGCAATAGAATAGGAATGGAATAGAGAATAGAATAGAATAGAAAATAGAATAGAAAATAATGGAATGGAATAGAGAATAGAATCTGGAAGGGACCTTGGAGGTCTTCTAGTCCAGCCCCCTGCTCAAGCAGGAGAACCTATGCCGTCTCAGACAGGTGACTGTCTAGCCTCTTTTTAAAAATCTCCAGTGATGGAGCACCCACGATTTCTGGAGGCAAGCTGTTCCACTGGTTAATTGTCTTCACTGTAGGAAGTTTCTCCTTAATTCCAGGATGCTTCTCTTTGATCAGTTTCCAACCATTGTTTCTCGTCCTTCCCTCTGATGAATAACGTGACCCCCTTCTTCTTTGTGGCAGCCCTCAAATACTGGAATATTGCTATCATGTCTCCCCTATTTCTTCTTTTCTTTAGACTCGCCAGACCCAAGTCCCGCAGTGGTTCTTCCTATGTTTTAATCTCCAGGCCTTTGATCATCTTACTTGCTCTTCTCTGAATTTTTTCCAAACTCTCGATATCTTTTTTGTGTTATGGTGACCAAAATTGGCTGCAGTATTCCAGGTGTGGTCTTACTAGGGTTTTATAAAGCGGTACTAATACTTCGTGTGATCTTGATTCTATGCCTCGCCTCTGTTTATACAACCCAGGATTGTATTAGCTTTTTTGGTTGCTGCTGCACACTGCTGGCTCAGAGTCAAGTGATCGTCCACTAGGACTCCAAGGTCCCTCTCACAGTTACTGTTTTTAAGCCGGGTCTCACCCATTCTGTACTTGTACCTTTGATTTTTTCTGCCTAAATGTAAAACTTTGCTTTTCTCCACATTGACACTCATTTGGTTGGATAGGGCCCATTGTTCAAGTTTGTCAAGATCTTTTTGGATCCGGAGTTTGTCCTCTGGGGTGTTGGCTACTCCTGCTGGTTTGGTGTCATCTGCGAATTTGATGAGTTCCCCTTCAATTCCCTCATCTAAGTCATTAACAGAATAACAGAGTTGGAAGGGACCTTGGAGGTCTTCTAGTCCAACCCCTTGCTCAAGGTATACCATTCCAGACAAGTGGCTGTCCATTCCTTCTTAAAAGCCTCCAATTCTCTCCATTGGAAGAGAATTCCTTCATACTATATACTGTAAGGATTATGTAGTGGCTACGAGTATATGTATATGTAGTGGCTGTGATATCCTCACAAAGAAGAGGGGGTCAACTTATTTTCCAAAGCACCAGAAGACAAGAAACAATGGATAGAAACTAATCAAGGAGAGAAGCAACCTGGAATTAAGGATAAACTTCCTAATAGTGAGAACAATTAACCAGTGGAACAACTGGCCTCCAGAAGTTGTGAGTGCTCCGTCACTGGAGGTTTTTCAGAAGAGACAGCCACTTGTCTGAAATAGTATAGGGTCTTTTGCTTGAGCAAGCAATTGGACTAGAAGACCTCCAAGGTCTCTTCCAGCTCTACTCTGATTAATTATGATTTAACTATCTAATTGAATTCGTTCCAATAAGCCATAGCATAATATATGAATTAAATGCTTGAGAAAAATGGAAATATAAATTAGATCCTTGAGAAAGATGGAAAAATAAAGTGATGGATAGAGACAGGGCTCACGCATATTAACTGGGCTTGTGTCTAAGTCAAAAGAAAAACGTTCCGAATATAAAATAATAAATCACTTTATTAAAAATAATCACTTGAGTTCAACTGCAAAACAATTCTATGATTATGTTAAGTAATCGTACATCTAAAAAAATAAATCTCTCTTAACACGTTGGAATATAGCTTCTCAAAGTCAACAATTTCCATTTTTGCTGTCAAAGATCAACAGTTATTATTTGCAATGCGGGTCATTAAACCCTTTGATTTCAAAGCTTCGTTATTTCGGTGTGGATTTACACGCAACATATGCATAGCTCATAAAAATTTTCCCAGATGCATTCGTGACATATTTTTTTTTTAAAAAAAAAGGTGAAAAAAATCAACTATCGTGAAGAAAAAGCCCCAATTAGCTTACCATGTAAAACAAGCTCTGGTTATTCTCTACGTGAACAAAGGGATTAAAACGAAACCCACAAAGATGTCGGAGGAACAACAGTTGACGCGCACACACACACCCCCCAACACAACTCTTCGCCTGTTTTTTAATCGGTGGGGTTTTCTTTAGTTCAGATCTCGCCACAAGGAAGAAGAGCTGCGTTAGATCCTCTTCAAATTATGCCGCTTATAAATAACTGTAAAATAAAGTGGGGCAGATCAGGGAAACGTTCCACAAAAAAGAAATTAAAACTTTTTTTAAAAAAAAATTGGCAACCATCCAGGAGCTTAAACCCCCCCCCCCTCCTAAAGCTATCTGGCCTTGCTAAGTGGAAAGGAAGTGAGTTTGAGTGAGTTTAGCAGCCTTCTGAATTCAAAATGTCAGTTTCTGGTTCCCCCAAGTGTCAGCAGAAGTTGTAAATCTACCCCTTTGGGCTGAACTGCAAGTGTACTGTTCAACAAACACAAAGCCAAACGAAAACAGAGCAGCTTCCCCAGCAAACAACGCACCCAGGCGCCCTTCTACAACAGAGACCACAACAAAGCCTTCTCCGCAGCGCTTCGTGCTGACGCCTGTTTAGCCGTCTTGGTTTGTGTTTCTTTTAAACAAGTTTCAAATAAATATGTAAATAAATAAAATGCAGCATTTTAAAAAGAAAAAAAAGAAAAAATAAGGTAAAACAGCTAAATCGTTTTAGCAAGATGGCAATCACAAAATACAGATTTATTACTGGGGAAAAAAAGGTATCTAAGCATGTTGATTTCCCTGACCAAGGAGAACAAAATTAGGAAGAGGAGGAATAATTTAATCTCAAAAGGGGATTTATTATCCTCGGGTGCTTGAGAGATTTAGCATCCTACGAGTTTCAGAACGGAGTCCCTGAAGTAGAATTAAAAACCACTGTCACATTTATTCTTCTGGAATTGAAATGCATTAGCCAGTTCTCACTCTTTCCTCTCTAAAGAGGCAACAGGGATTGGAATCAATTAATGTTACATTCAGCTTATGTTTTGCTACCTAATGCAATATCTAGTGCAAGGGAGAAATGCAGATAATCTGTGTCTCAACTTCTACATTAAAGGATTGCATCCATTTCTCAGGTATTCCCTCCACTTATTAGTGTTATCTCAAAGCCACATATACCAATATCAACAATCTACCCAATGCATCCTTTATTTCAGGGGAGAACCTGGTATACCAGAACAGCAGCTCAATTCTACACATAAATGATTTTCCTCCGTAGATTAGTGCGATACATGAGCAGACTTTTGTCTGCTCATGTATCATACTAATCTACGGAGGAAAATGAACAAGGACATGCAAACTTATCTAAAACTAATGTGTGGCTCTTTACCCAAGGTCAGAACTTTGCCACGACATCTGGATCCCAAAGCACCCGTTACGATGCCTTTGTGCAAACTGGAATGTGAAACTAACTTCAGGTTGTGGGCTTCCATCCTAGTTTCTGCAATCCCAGTTACTCCGCCTCCTGGAGGTCACGCTAGCACCCAGATGAGCCTTGAACTGGGACAGAAAGGGGTATCATGAAAGTGATCGCATCTTTTCTGCAGCTAAAGATGGTCAGGTCAACAAAAAAGCCGTGTGGTTGGCAGCTTGCTTCCTAGAGACAGACCAAGGAAAGGGGATTTACTATTTGTAAAATAGTGTTATCGGTGCTTCTGGCCTTGGGAAAAAAAATCTACCCTTTGAATGGACGGGGGGAAAAAAATCAGAGACGTACAAGATCTACCTCTTCTGAAATATCCTTCACACCCTTTTCCATTCAGCTGCTTTCCGCTAAATTGTTGACCTTCGGTCTGGTTTATACTGCTTCAGATTGCAACAGGGATGGGCAGAAATCTGGAGAGTTGCTGGTATTGCGTGCCAACGTAATAAAAAGAACGCAACTTTCAGGAGCACGTTTAACCACTCTAAGGGTCTTAAGGGGGAAAGAAGATCTGGTTAGCGCAGAGGTGGGCAACTCTGCCCACTTTACGACCTGTGGACTTCAACTCCCAGAATTCCTCAGCCAAGAATTCTGGGAGTTGAAGTCCACAGGGGGTCAAGCGGGCAGAGTTGCCCACCCCTCTCAAGTTCTTGGGGTCCTTGCGTGTGTTCGGTTATAAACTTTACAAAAGGGAGGGGGGAAACAACCCTTAAAGATATTCTCCACAACTGAAAACATGACAAAAATACTGAAAAGATTCTGGCCACCCCCGAGGTTAAATCACCCAATTGCAAGCTCTCCAATTCCGGCGCTCGGATTAAAAGTCCATACAATTAATTAAGTAGGATTGAAATCCAATCAACACCCTCTCGGTGATTCATACCACACAACCCGGTGCATCCAATTAAGAGCTGATTCTCGCTAAATCCATTTTGGAGGCGACACCTGCGAATCTGGGTCAGCTTTTGGTTTTCTCTTGTTTTGAGTGGAATCTCTCGCAACTGGCAAATCCTATCAGGGCATAAAGATCTTTTGCCGGTTTGCAATGACCTTAGAACACCAGGGGCATTTTTCGACTGCCTCTGCACAGTCTTGGCAAGCCACGTGCCCGCAAGGAATGAGGACCATGGAGAGGGTCTTATCCATGCAGATCTTACAGATCTTTTCTTCCTCCAGACATTTCAGCTTCTCTTCTGTACTGAGATCTGCTGGGCGGAAAAAAAAGAGAGAGAGATTTCATGAGATACCTTATCCCAAAGGTGCTTTTTCCAGGAGGCAACTGGACTTTCTTGTCTTGCTTTGAAGATGTTTCGCTTCTCATCCAAGAAGCTTCTTCAGCTCGGACTGGATGGTGGGGAATGGAAGGATTTATACTCCTTGCAGACAGCCGGTCATTTGCATTCTTTTAGAGAGTCGTTGAAGCCACTTGGAGGCTTATCTGTGTCTTCAGAGTCCCCTGAGTAGTGCAAATGGGTGTGGAGCCTTCTTGGAGCTGCTGAAAGGACCGTGTTGTAGACTGGAGATAGATGATGTCTTATCCCTTCCCCTTCTGTTGAGAGAGGGCTGTTCAATTTTGACCTAGATGGCCTCTTTGGCCCCTCTTTCAAGCCAGATGTCCTCTCTGTGCCAAATATGGACTTTGCTGTCTTTGAAAGAGCAGCCTTTGTCTTTTAAATGCAGATGGACTGCTGAATCTTATCCTGATGGGTTTCTACTCCAGCTGTCTGCAAGGAGTATAAATCTTTCCATTCCCCCACCATCCAGTCAGAGCTGAAGAAGCTTCTTGGATGAGAAGCGAAACGTCTTCAAAGGAAAAACAAGAAAGTCCAGTTGCCTCTTGAAAAAGCAACTTTGGGGACAACCAGGACCTGGATGACGGAGGATCTCCATAGACATGAGATACCTTCATCAGGCACCATTAATTGTAAGAGTTAGCAACAGAGAACCTGCTGGACTCCCAGCAAGCGGGAGTCATCAAACTGGGATCTGCCATAAAACTTACAATTACAGGTAGCCCTTGACTTACGACCCACAATTGACCCCAACGTTTCTGCTGTTAAGCGAGACATTTGTTAAGCGAGCTTTGCTTCATTTTACAAACTTCCTGGCCAGGCTGTTAAGTGAACTCGGCTTCCCTCATTGACTTTGCTTGCCAAAAGGTCCCAAAAGGGGATCGCGTGACCCTCCGGGACGCCGCGACCGTCATAAATACGAACCAGTTGCCCAGTGTCTGAATTCGGATCACATGGTTGTTAAGTTGAGGATTCCCTGTCCATTTCGGGCATCAAGGCAAAGAGTTGCACGTCTCCAATCTTTCCAAGTTTGTAACACCTGACCCCCCCCCCAAACAAAGCTTCTGACCCCAAACTGAGTTTATCCTAATCCCTTCCTTGCGTAACATAATTGGGTTTAGTCTACACACAGGCACTGGGATCTACAACAATCACCTTTCTGCAGATAGTTTTCTAAATACATGCCGGGTGTATTTTCTCTCTGGGCCCCGATTAGGTCTGTGACCAGCGCCTCAACCGACCGGTAGCGCTCGGACGAAAGGCGGTACTTCCTCTCCACCATTTTGCTAATTTCCTCCGCGCTGAATCCCATTTGCAACGCGCTCTGGGTCACCTGGCTTTGCAGATGCTCTTCGTCTGCAAAATGAGAGACATAAAAAAACCTCATGAAAGCAAGACGACCCAGCTAGGAATGTTAAGAGCAGAGCTGCGTTCACATGTTACACGAAACTCAAAAATACAGGCCACCCTCAACTTAACAACGGTTCGTTTAAGTGACCGTACGAAGTTACCCTCGAAAAAGTGACTTACGGCCGTTTTTCACACTTACGACCGTTGTGGTCATGTGATCCAAATTGGGATGCTCGGCAACCGGTTCATATTTATGATGGTTGCTGTGTTCCCGCGGTCACGTGATCCCTACTTGCTCACGGCCACTCAAAGGCAGCTTACAGGAAATAAAAACATCGTATAAAAGAAATAAAAATAATAACAAAGTAAAAATAATAAAATAACCCATTCATTTAATTGATGAATAACGACAGGACAGACCGCTATATTCACTTCTACGCTAGGATCTCCAAACTATGCATTCTCGGGGATATAAAATCACTCCCTATTATTTCTGACAATGAGTCCCTATTATTAAATTAAAATAAGACGCAAAAAGGACTCTTTGTCTCCTTCTAAATAATCAATATATTCTAACTAAGGTCCAGCATTTTACTTATAGTAATTTTCTGGCTGCAAATTTAAAACATCCTAAGATCAGGTCAATACTTACATAGCACTAATTTACACTAATAGGCTGAAAGTTTTGCCAAATTAAACCAACCGCTGCATTTTTTTTTTTCCTTTGCAAAGCATTGGCAAACACAATTAGAAAAAAAAAATGCAGATTAAGCAATTGAGCAGATTTGGAATTGACTCACGATGACAGCAAGTAATTAAAACCGATCACAATGGGATACTTCAGAGTATATACTTACCTTCAATAGCTAAAACTTCCTCGGGCTCTTCTACCTAAATAAACAAATAAATGGTTTTTAGAATGTAGCACTGGATTAGGATCAAATTTCTGCGTGTGTCAATGTGTGTGAAAAACCTGATCGCGTGTCACAATCCGTAGCTTCTAGTTACAGTTTATTTATGCTGACCTATCTATCAACTTTACGGCCAAAAGCATTCTAGGACTTGAAGTCCACGTTATCTTAAAAGCCGTGGGGTTGAGAAATACTAGCTTGCAAAGTTACGTAATAATATTCCATTTAGGATGGGAAGGGGAGATGTGGTTTGAGGAAGGGGCTGAGCCAACATGTAGCTGATCTTACAGCACACAGCCAGATGGTCTCAGCTCCCCAGGAGAAACAACCCAGAGGAATTTTGCGAGGTGGTTGCAGGAATAAAATTCAGACAGGGGAGGAGCAGAGAGCAAAATGGTGGAAAGTGAACCGACAACAATATTCCAGAGCTGAGTTGTTGTTTTTTTCATCTAGGATTGCCTCTTGTGTATTAAGCATCAGGAACACTTTTGCAAGCAAAAAAGGTAATTTCCCCGTCACTCGTGTCGGATTCTAGGAAGCAGTGCTTATCTTGGTTTCTCAGCCAAGGGAACCAGCATTGTCCGGAGACATTTCTGCTATATGCCAAAGGTGCACAGAATGTTGTTACCTTCCCACTGAAGTGGTACCTATTTATCTACTCGCATTAGCATGCTTTTGAACCGCTAGGTCAGTGGTTCTCAACCTGTGGGTCGGGACCCCATTTGTGTCGATCAACCATTTCACAGGGGTCGCCAAGCAAGGCTGTCCGCCATTATTTTTGTCCGCCATTTTTTCCCCCTTTTCCGGCGGGTGCCTTACCTCCCTTGGGCTGGGCCAGCTGGTGGTCGGCCTGCTCCGTCTCTGCCGCTTGCCAGCTACGGCTCGGCCGGCGCAGGGGGCGGAACCACGCATGCGCAGCGCTCCCGGGCAGGGAAAGTCCTCGACTTACGACCGGTTGGGTAGTCCTCGACTTACGACCGGTTTAGTCCTCGACTTACGACCGGTTTAGTCCTCGACTTACGACCGGTTGGGGTCACGGCATTAAAAAGGTTGAGAACCACTGCGCTAGGTGGACAGGAGCTGGAGCATGGAACGGGAGCTCACCCCGTTGTGCGGTGCCAGGGTCTCAAACCTGGGCTGTCAGCTCTCCAGATGTTAATCTCAGCATCTTTAACGGCTGAGCCATTGTTCCCCCTTTTGCAAGCAGACGCTCCTAAACTTAAGGGGAATATTTATAGCTGACCTATAAATCTCTTAGGTCCTTCAATCCGGACTAGTGCATTCTCTTCTCTTCCTCCACCTCTGTCGTCTAAACAGGCAGATACACGCACGCACATACAGGGCTCCTGACACCCTCAAGTGACAAGTATCACAATTTTGCACTTGCCAATTCATTCCTGCGAGCAAATCGCTTAGACCGCTTGCCACCATCAACAGGAAAACAGGAATCAAGTCAGTTAAACGTGGCCTTTTCCGTGGCAGCAATTAACCTTTTCAGCTGCGGATGGGAACGCCATCTGCTCCCGGGAAGACAGCTGGAGAGACCACAGGATAGTAACTCCAGCCTTTCTACTAATTTAATTGGCTCGGCGCATGCATGATTTAAAATCCACATTCATCCGAAAACAAGAGTCCCTGCAGAGTTGGCTCGGGTGCATGGCGGAAGCAAAGGAAAAGGAGAGGGGGGGGGAAGAAGAGAGAAAGAAAAAGAGAGGGTGACAAAGAAAGAGAAAAAAGAGAAAGAGGGAGGAAAAAGAGAGAAAGAGAAAGAACGATAGATAGATAGATAGATAGATAGATAGATAGATAGATAGATAGATAGATAGATAGATAGATAGATAGATAGGAAGGAAGGAAGGAAGGAAGGAAGGAAGGAAAGAAGGAAGGAAGGAAGGAAGGAAGGAAGGAAGGAAGGAAAGTTGGTTCTGGATCATCTCCCCATTTCCTTCTTTCTTTGTACATTCCTGCAGGGAGGAAAAGAATATTCTGGAAGCTGCTGGTAATGGTGCCTGTGTCTCTGTGGGGCTGGTGGCCAACATTGCANACAATAGATAGATAGATAGATAGATAGATAGATAGATAGATAGATAGATAGATAGATAGATAGATGATAGATAGATAGATAGATAGATAGATAGATAGATAGATAGGAAGGAAGGAAGGAAGGAAAGAGAGAGAGGGGGGAAAAGAGAGAAAGAAAAAGAGGGTGACAAAGAAAGAGGAAAAAGAGAAAAAGAGGAAAAAGAGAGAAAGAATGATAGAAAGAAAAAGAAAGGAAGAAAGGAGAGGAGAGGAGAGGAAAGGGGGGAAGAAAGAAAAAGAGGGTGACACAGAAAGAGGAAAAAGAGAAAGAGGGAGGAAAAAGGGAGAAAGAATGATAAAGAGAAAGGAAAAAGAGACAGAGAAATAAAAAACAAAGGAAAAAAGAAAGAAAGAAAGAAAGAAAGAAAGAAAAAAAGAAAGAAAAAAGAAGAAAGAAAAAAAGAAGAAAGAAAGAAAGAAAGAAAGAAAGAAAGAAAGAAAGAAAGGAGGGAAGGAGGGAGGGAGGAAGGAAGGAAGGAAGGAAGGAGTCTCTTTCCAAAAAGAGAGACACTCTGAAAAGGCAGACTTACAGTTGATTCCTGTGGCAAAGGCTTTAAATGAACTCTGTTCACAAAAGCCTGTCCTTTTTCTTCTCCCAGGTATTTGCACCTAGGTACAAAACGTTGCAACAAAATGAGCCAAGCTGAAGGCACATGAACAAAGCAATCATCTAATACACACATTACACTTAAGTTAAGTTTTCCTTGGGGAGCTAACCACCCTGAACTGAACCCACACGACCCAGGGTGCCCTCAAGCGGCTTGGATAGGCTGGGCATACCTTCAAAACTGGATTCGGAAGAGGTCTGATGAGCTGACCTCAGCATCTTTTGGCTGTTGACAAAGCTTTTCCCCCAAAGCATCCTTATGAACGTTAAGGAGTAAGGACTCCTGCCTTGGGCCGGGGTGTAGACTAGATGACCTCTAACGCCCTTCTAGCCCTACGATTCCATGAGCAGCTTTTAATGCAAACCACTGGCTCTTTAAAGCAGCCTCCCCTTTTCTACCGCTCACTCGCAGCTGTGGTTCCATCACACCTGCCAGAGTTGTCCAGCCTAACAGAGTTGGAAGGGACCTTGAAGGTCTTCTAGTCCAACCTTCTGCTCAAGCAGGAAGCCCTAACCCCCTTTTCAGACAAATGGTTATCCCATCACTTCTCAAAAGCCTCCAGGGATGGGAGCATCCAGAACTTCTGGAGGCATTCATTCTTCTCGCTCTCAGGAAATTTCTCCTGAATTCCAGGTTGCTTTTCTCCTTGGTTGGTTTCCATCCATCGTTTCTCATCTTGCCTTCTGGTGCTTTGGAGAATAGCTTGACCCCCTCTTCTTTGGGGCAGCCCCTCAAATACTGGAACACTACTATCATGTCACCCCCTAATCCTTCTTTTTAAACTAGACTAGACACACCCGATTCCTGCAACCGTTCTTCATCTGTTTTAGCCCCCAAGCCCTAATCATCTTGGGTGCTCTTCTCCACACTCTAGAAAGAGTCCAACGCTTTCCACCTCTGACACATCTGGATTTGAATATCCCTGAGCTAAGGATCTGGTAAACCACTGGTGGCAAACCTATGGCACGGGTGCCAGAGGCGGCACTCAGTGCCCTCTCTGTGGGCACGCGCGCCGTCGCCCCAGTCCTAGGCCTTCAGCTGGGTTTTATAAAAACTTTTCGCTTTAGGCTTCCGCCGCCGTGTGCAAAAAAAAAAAAAGGTTCAATCAATCAATCAATTTCAACTTCTCGTGTGAAAAAAAAAGATCTTGCAAAGTTGGAATTGATTGATTGAACTTTTTTTTTTATTGAAAATTTTATAAAATTTTACAATATAAATCCCCCCCTTCCCCAACCCACCCCTCCACTCCCCCCTCACTCCCCCCTCACTTCCCAGTGCCAATCACAGGGTTAACAATAAAATAATCATACTCTAAATAACATTAATCAACTATTAAAATAACATCTATAACATCCTTTAACTCTCTTTTAAACCAATATATACAGTTACTAAAAACAATAATAATAACATCACTTTAATAATGATTATTTTTGATTGATTGAACTTTTTAGTCCCACCCAGTCTGCCGTTACCACCGCAACCACGCCCACCCAATGGGCCACACCCACCCGGCACCCGACGATGCGTAAGTGGGTTTTAGGTTGCAGTTTGGGCACTCGGTCTCTAAAAGGTTCGCCATCACTGTGGTAAACAATATTTGCAAAACAACCCTGAGCCCAAGATAGAATCTGAAAAAAATGAAATGTTCCTACCCCGGATACCATCTTGCATGTTCCTCCCATGGATCCTCACCAGTCTTCCATTCTTTCAATCCGCCGCCGCAGGAGAAGCATTCCACACCATCGCCGATACCTGGGGGGAGAAAAACATCTTTTTTTTCACAAAAATAAGCTCTTGTCTGCAACTCTAGATAGTCCTTGACGAGACAAACAGTTCATTTCATGACCGAAGTTACAACATCACTGGGGAAAAAAAAGTTGACTTAACGATCGTGTTTCACACTTACAGCCGTTGCAGCATCCCCGAGATCACGTAATCAAAATTCAGGCAACTCGTACTTAGGACGGCTGCAGCGTCCCGGGGTCAGGCCATCCCATTTCATGACCAAGTCCGTGGGGAAGCCAGGTTCGCCCTTAACCGTTATTAAATTTGATAACTGCAGTGATTCGCTCAACCTCTGTGGCCAAGATCGTAAGATGGGGCAAAATTCACTTAACGACGGTGATATTTGGGGCTCAATGGTGGCCATTAAGCCGAGGACTATCTCTAAGGCGCTGTGTTGGGCTTGGCAGGGTGGGATTTATTTATTTATTTATTTATGTATTAAATTTATATACCGCCCTATCTCCCTTGCGGGACTCAGGGCGGTGAACAGGCGATACTAAAAACCACGATAATAAATAAATAGTTTCTGTTCTGAAATCGAATTAAATAACAGGCCTGTTCTAAAAACACACCCATACAAAAAAACCCCACTGAAACATAATCAAACTACGCCAGGCCGGCCGCACGGAATAAATGGGCCAGCCAAGGAGACCCAGCCTTTACTTACCTACGCTGTAGAAGCCTGCTTGGGCAAGCCTCTCCTTGCTCATGGAGTAATTCCACACCCCGAAAGTCTGGAGGCGCTTTGCAAAATCTGCCATTGAGGGGTTATGAGCAACAGGAGGAGGAGGAGGAGGACGTGGTGGCACCCAGTGGGTGTTGCTTCTGTCCAGCTGTGCATCCCCTGGTAGATTTGCAACAGTCCCAATATTTCCCACATCGTGTCCGAGGACAAAAAAGCATCTCGGGAAATGGCGACGGTGTTCCGACCAAGCCTGGTCCCCCATTTCCCAGTTTTTCAACTTGCCCCCACAACAAAAGCACTCCACTTCATCCTCCACCCCTCGGTAATAGAGTCCAGCGTTGGCCAGATCCTCCGGGGTGACCGGCGTGTAAGGAGGCCAGGAGTGAAAAGATCTCAGCCGGGCCTCTTCGTTGCACATGGCCGGATTCTGGGGATACGGGGAGCCCGAGAGATCCACCACCTGCCCGGTTCTCAACAAGTAATCGGCCTCCAAATCGGAAGACAGATTGGCATTTGGTGGGACGGAGCTGGTGGCTTCTCTTCCAGGAGGACCGTTTGGGAGACCGGAAAGGAGATGATGCTCTTCGAAGTTGCCATCGTTGACGATCCGGCAGTTTGGAGAAACATTTTTGTGCCTTCCAATCACCGAGTCTCCCTCTTTCCATCCTTCTAGGGTTGCAAGGCAGCTGAAGCATCTGACTTGGTCTCCTTTCCCAGTGTAGAAGAAGCCCGCCTGGGCTAGTACCGAGTAAGGAACGGGACAGTGTCTTGGGAAATTGACAAAGGTTCCTAGTCTGGAAGTCAACCAAGCCAGGTTTTGGGCAGGGTCCTCCGAAACGGGGCCATTGCACGTCATCCCTCTTGAGAAAGGAGTCTCCTGCCGATTTCCTAAATAAGCAAAACACATGCATGGTTAGCAAGAGAGCGACGCTACAAAGATAATAATAATAATAATAATAATAATAATAATAATAATAATAATAATAATAATAATAATAATAATAATAATAATAGTAATAAAGTTGGAAGGGACCTTGGAGGTCATCTGGTCCAACTCCCTGCTCAGGCAAGAAACCCTACACCATTTCGGACAAATGGCTGTCCAGTCTCTTCTTAAAAACTTCCAGTGTTGGAGCATTCACCGCTTCTGGAGGCAGGTTGTTCCACTGGTTAATTGTTCTCACTGTCAGGAAGTTTCTCCTTAGTTCTAGGTTGCTTCTCTCCTTGATCAGTTTCCCTCCGTTGCTTCTTGTCCTGCCTTCAGGCGCCTTGGAGAATAGCTTGACTCCCTCTTCTTTGGGGCAGCCCCTGAGATACTGGAAGACTGCTATAATGTCCCCCCCCGTCCTTCTCTTCATTAAACTAGACAGACCCAATTCCAGCAACCGTTCCTTATACGCTTTAGACTCCAGTTAGTAGGACATCACTGGAAGGCAAAAGCGCACAAAACTGTGTCGCACTTATTCTGGCCGTGTCCAAATTCACCGGAGAAAGCAATTAAGTTGGGAAGAGTTAGAGACAGAAGGGGACCAGGCTGTCCAAGAACACAGTGTGGCTGGACACCATCAAAGCTGACACCAACCAGAGGGCAGAAGAAGTCAAAGAAGTATCACAAGATCATAAGATAGAATCTCCAAGAGTTGGACACGACTGAATGGATAACATCAACATAGTAGGACATCTTTACGGCACCTTGAACGTGGCATGGGTCCAGGCTACCTATGAAACTGTCTTTGTCCCATTACAGAATAACAAGAGTTGGAAGAGACTCTGGAGGTCTTCTAGACCAGGGGTCCCCAATCCCCGATCCGTGGACCGGTACCGGGCCGCAGCATGCCTGCAACTGGTTCGCACAAACAAGCAAAGCCCCGTCCGCGGGATGCAGGCAGCACACAAAACCACGCACTCCGCGGAACCGGTCCCTGGTGCCCCAACCCTCTGCTCAAACAGGAAGCCCTACACCATTTCAGACAAATGGTTGTCCAACCTCTTCTTGAAAACCTCCAGTGTTGGAGCACCCACAACTTCTGGAGGCAGGTCGTTCCACTGGTTAATTGTTCTGATTGTCAGGAAATTCCTCCTTAGTTCCAGGTTGCTTCTCTCCTTGATTGGTTTCCATCTGTTGCTTCTCGTCCTGCCTTCAGGTGCTTCGGAGAACACATTACCTCTCCCATC
>NW_015389286.1:46089-50386 GCF_001527695.2 Protobothrops mucrosquamatus
ACACACACACACACACCCGCATGCGACAAGGCACCTCTGCGCCGGCCAAAAGGGCCCTACACTTTGCTTTCTCTTTCTCATTCCCTCTTTCTCTCGGCACCATCTTCACAAAAGCTGGGAAACGAAACCGACCGCAGAACGCAAAGCTGGGAACCCGCGTGGCGCTCGCGTTCCCACGTGGAAGAGGACCCAACCCGCGGGGCAGAAAGCGGGGCGCGCAAGGAACCCCAGGATTAGCGAGCTTTCCGCCCTTCCCTTTCGACCTAGCCAGGCTTAGCATGGTGAAAGAGGCTCAAGCCGTCCGAGGGGGAATTTTGCCCGCATGCCAGCGTTTGGGGAGCCATTCCCACGACCCGCCGCGCCCACGCGTCCTTTGCAATGCAAAAAAAAAAAAAAAGTCCCAGATCCGGGGTGGGGGGCAAGAGGGAGCCAGGCAGGACCCGGGTCTGGAAGGTCTCGCCTTCCCACGGCAGGAAAAGCCCCTCAAGCAACCCCGCATTTGGGAAGGGCGAAGGAAAAGCCAAGCCCCGGGCATCGCAGAGAAGCGGGGTTGCAAAGCCCGCGCGCCGCAGCCCGCAGTCCCCCGGCCGGGGAGGATGGGGATGGGTGTTCCCGGCGCAGAGGGCGCCCCGCGGGGTCCGCCTGCCCCTCGCCCGCCACTCACCCCACTTGTCCGGGCCACCCTCCGCCGGGAACGCGCTCGGCCGCCCCGAAAATGGCTGCTGGACCGCCCTCCTTCCCTCCGCCGCCGCCGCCCCGAGGAGGAAGAAGCGCCGCCCCGCGGTCTCCGGGTGGAGCTGCCGGAGGATCGGGCGCCCCGGCGGGTGGAGGACTCGCGGACTGTCCCGGCTTGGTTGCAGCGCTTCGGATCGTCCCCTCGGAAAATGCATTGGGGAGGGGGTCTCCCAGGTGGCTGCCTGGCTTCTCCGACCCCCCCCCCCTGAACTCGGATTGCAGGAGCCCGCGGGCCCGGGAAGCAGGCGACGCGCGTTCACACGTGCAAGCTTGCATAGCCCCACCCCGTAGCCAGGAAGGTGCCCGTTGCAACGGGACGGGTGGAGCGCGCAGCCTTGCTTATCCCGAACGAATGAGTGGGGAGGTGCACGTGATACACACACCCCGACTCTTGTCCCGAAACTCGGTCTTGGGAATGTTTATGGAGATTCTCAGTCAATCCAGGTCCTGGTTGTCCCAAAGGTGAGTTCCCACCCCACAAGGCCACAGGACTTCCTTGTTTTACTGTCTTGGGAATGGCAACTTCCAAGATTGCAAAAATTAATAATAATAATTAATAATTAATAATTAATAATAATAATAATAATTAATAATGCAAAAAGGGGGATCCCGGGCTGGAGGAAACGTTGCAAGGGGCTAAGGAGAGCTTGGACCCCCCCAAATTTATTGGGGTTGGCTGGTGTGGAAACGCCAATTGCGCCTTTCCCAGGTGATGCCCGGCTCGTCGGGATTCACCCCGTTGCCTTCCCAAGCCCTCCCCCCCCACGAGGACCCCCAATTCAGGAGAGGGGGTTCGCTTGAATGGAAAGAGACCCTATGCAGATATCTCCCCAAAACACGCAAACAACCCCCCCAAAAGGTGAATTCACCCAACATAAAAGCTTAAGCCTGGTTTTTTTTTTCTTCTGCTCGCTTGGCTGGATTTGAACCCTGCACCGGCCTCACCCCAATCCGTTTTGCACGCTTCAGGGCGCGGGCAGCAGCCTGTCTTGCAACCCCGAGCCCCCCCCTTTTTTAAAAAAAAAAAAGCGGCTTGAACTTCAAACTCCCAGAATCCCCCAGCCCGGCAACGCTGGGAGTTGGAAGTCCAAATCTCTCCAAAGGAATTCAAATAGAGACAAAAAACCACTGATGTAACGGACACCCCCCCACACCCATATCATAGGGTGCTTCAACATCCCGACGAACCCAATGCACGCTCCCTTGACTCGGGAGAATCTATGGCTTGTGTAAAACCGGCTTACGACCCGTCAATCCAGCCAGGCGGGTTTTCCCGAGCCGGGATCGGAAGCTTCGCCCGCCGCCCGATTTAGCGGACAGCCGAGAGAAGCGCCTGAGGATTGATTCTTGGGTTGACGTACCCATCTTTTCTTTCTCTCCCTCCCTCCTTTCGGCTCGCTGGGGGGGGAGTTGTGGTTGCTGTTTGACGTCCCCGCCGCCGCGGCTTTCCTCTGGCTTCTCTCTCTCTCCTCCTCCTCCAGCGCTGCGGGCTCGCTTTCCCGGCATGCCTGGCGCGGCCGTCTCCGCCGTCCCCTCTGACCTCGGGCCCGTCGTCGTTCTCTCATCCGGGCTCTCCGCGCCACACGGGGAAGATGGCGGCGGCGACATCGGCGGCGGTGGCGCTCCCGGCCGAATGGATCCGCAACTGGGAGAAATCCGGCAAGAGCGAGTTGTGAGTTCGGGGGAAGGCGCCGGGCAGGGGGTGGGAGGGCGGGCGGGCCGGCCTCTGCCTCCAGCCGATCCCCCTGCCCGGCTAGGCCGCCTGTCCGTCCGGGCGAGCTGAGCCCCCCCCCCCTTGTCCCGCCTCCTCTCTGCTTTCAAGACCCGGGCCCAAAGGCCGCCGCCTCCCCCGGCGGGCGCCTTCCCGGCCGCTGGGACTACAACCCCCAGGATCCCCAGCCCGCATTGCCCTTGGCTTTAGGTGGGAGGAATTCTGGGAGTTGGAGTCCAGACGGCAGGGAAGACGCCAGGCTGGGAAAGCCAGAGGCTTCTTTCATCCTTCCCATCTCTGGAATAGTTCCCCCCCCNAAGAAAGAAAGAAAGAAAGAAAGAAAGAAAGAAAGAAAGAAAGAAAGAAAGAAAGAAAGAAAGAAAGAAAGGAGGGAAGGAGGGAGGGAGGAAGGAAGGAAGGAAGGAAGGAGTCTCTTTCCAAAAAGAGAGACACTCTGAAAAGGCAGACTTACAGTTGATTCCTGTGGCAAAGGCTTTAAATGAACTCTGTTCACAAAAGCCTGTCCTTTTTCTTCTCCCAGGTATTTGCACCTAGGTACAAAACGTTGCAACAAAATGAGCCAAGCTGAAGGCACATGAACAAAGCAATCATCTAATACACACATTACACTTAAGTTAAGTTTTCCTTGGGGAGCAAACCACCCTGAACTGAACCCACACAACCCAGGGTGCCCTCAAGCGGCTTGGATAGGCTGGGCATACCTTCAAAACTGGATTCGGAAGAGGTCTGATGAGCTGACCTCAGCATCTTTTGGCTGTTGACAAAGCTTTTCCCCCAAAAGCATCCTTATGAACGTTAAGGAGTAAGGACTCCTGCCTTGGGCCGGGGTGTGGACTAGATGACCTCTAACGCCCTTCTAGCCCTACGATTCCATGAGCAGCTTTTAAGGCAAACCACTGGCTCTTTAAAGCAGCCTCCCCTTTTCTACCGCTCACTCGCAGCTGTGGTTCCATCACACCTGCTAGAGTTGTCCAGCCTAACAGAGTTGGAAGGGACCTTGAAGGTCTTCTAGTCCAACCTTCTGCTCAAGCAGGAAGCCCTAACCCCCTTTCAGATAAATGGTTATCCCATCTCTTCTCAAAAGCCTCCAGGGATGGAGCATCCAGAACTTCTGGAGGCATTAATTCTTCTCGCTCTCAGGAAATTTCTCCTGAATTCCAGGTTTCTCATCTTGTCTTCTGGTGCTTTGGAGAATAGCTTGACTCCCTCTTCTTTGGGGCAGCCCCTCAAATACTGGAACACTACTATCGTGTCACCCCCTAATCCTCCTTTTTAAACTAGACTAGACACACCCGATTCCTGCAACCGTTCTTCATCTGTTTTAGCCCCCAACCCCTAATCATCTTGGGTGTTCTTCTCCGCACTCTAGAAAGAGTCCAACGCTTTCCACCTCTGACACATCTGGTTTTGAATATCCCTGAGCTAAGGATCTGGTAAACCACTGGTGGCAAACCTATGGCACGGGTGCCAGAGGCGGCACTCAGAGCCCTCTCTGTGGGCACGCGCGCCGTCGCCCCAGTCCTAGGCCTTCAGCTGGGTTTTATAAAACCTTTTCGCTTTAGGCCTCCACCACTGTGTGCAAAAAAAAAAAAAAAAAAGTTCAATCAATTAATTTCTACTTCTCGCGGGGAAAAAAAGATCTTGCAAAGTTGAAATTGATTGATTGAACTTTTTTTTTTTATTGAAAATTTTATAAAATTTTACAATATAAATCCCCCTCTTCCCCAACCCACCCCTCCACTCCCCCCTCCCTCCCCCCTCACTTCCCAGTGCCAATCACAGGGTTAACAATAAAATAATCATACTCTAAATAACATTAATCAACTATTA
>NW_015389286.1:54323-156067 GCF_001527695.2 Protobothrops mucrosquamatus
CACAGAGTGGGTCTCCTCAGGGTGCCGTCGGCCAGACAGTGCCGGCTGGCGACCCCAAGGGGGAGGGCCTTCTCTGTGGGAGCTCCCACCCTCTGGAATGAACTACCCCCAGAGATCAGGGTGATCCCTGATCTCCCTTCCTTCCGCCGCGCCCTTAAGACATGGTTATTCCAGCTTGCGGGACTGGCCTAGGGGAAAAGTTTTAGTGGGGGTTTTAACATAATTTTAAATTACTTAGACCAATTATTAATATTTGCCTTTTAATCATGTTTTAATCTGTAGTTTTGGTATTTTGTATTTTTATCTGGTTGTTAGCCGCCCTGAGTCCGCAAGGAGAAGGGCGGGATATAAATATAAACAATAAATAAAATAAATAAATAAATATACTTTTACACTGTTTTTTATAGTTTTAACATTTTCTGGTACACCGCCCAGTCAGTCTATCTGTCTGTCTGTCTGTCTGTCTGTCTCTCTCTCTCATTTGTGTATGTGTATGTTCCAAAATGTGAAAAATAAATATTTTATTTATTCATTTATTTATTAAATTTCTATGCCGCCCAACTCCCCTATAAGGTGACCCTGGGCAGCTTCTAAATTAATTTTGCATTTAAAATCTTAAATCGCATTTTGTTTTATTTAAAAGCTCCTTGAAAGAAGCATCCTTCTCCATCCTCAAGCAAAAGCTGGCCTAACCGAAAGTTTGACATTTCTTTTAATGGCTGACAAAAGTGCAGTTTCACTCCCAACTCCTGACATTCTGGATGAAGATTTCAGATTTTTGTTTTCCCCTCTTGTCAGCTGACAAAATGGGAAAAAAGCCAGTCTGAAAGATTTGGAAATTTCCTACAGCAAACTCCCACAACAGTGGCTAAAAAAGGGATGGGTTGTCATGTTTCATCACCCTTTCCCATATTTGTCTTATTTTGACACCCGGGTCAAATCTAATTAAAAAAAAATCCTTAACATACCTCCCCTTATTATTATTATTATTATGGATCATCACACAGTCAGCCAGATGTTCAGACTGGATTTGGCATTTTGTCTACCTATCGAGTCCTTACCCAGGACCTTATAATTATTATTATTATTATTATTATTATTATTATTATTATTATTATTATTATTATTATTATTTTAAAAAAGGGGGAATTGCAAGGTTTTTTTTTTCCTTCGTGCCATGTTAGTTTCTACGGATCGCTTAGGAAAAAATAAGCAGGAAATGATGCGTGTAGGAATGAAAACGTGGGCAGTTCCGCCAATCTCTTTATGTTCAATTTTATTGCAGGAAGAACTTTATCCAGCCACTCCATTGGGTTACAGCTGAAGACATTTACAGTTGTCAAGCACGCATCCCTAGAGCCACAAATCCCTCAATTAAGCTCGACGGTTAAATCAACCAAAGGGCAAAAGCGTTCCCACGTACAAGCCAACACACACACACACACACCCGCATGCGACAAGGCACCTCTGCGCCGGCCAAAAGGGCCCTACACTTTGCTTTCTCTTTCTCATTCCCTCTTTCTCTCGGCACCATCTTCACAAAAGCTGGGAAACGAAACCGACCGCAGAACGCAAAGCTGGGAACCCGCGTGGCGCTCGCGTTCCCACGTGGAAGAGGACCCAACCCGCGNCCCCCCCCCCCTCTAAGCTCTGCATGCCCACCCAGCCCCACTGATCATCCCACCCTTCTCTTGGGTCTCCTTTTCCAGGCTTATCCAAAATCTGTCACTTGGCTTCTCCTAATGGCATTTTTCCTTTCCTGTTTTGACCTCTACTTCTTTGGATTTCTTCTTCTTCTTCATACATACAAAAAGATCAACAGAAAGGAAAACAATGTATTAAAATGTTCTTAAGAAAATAAAGTGCTAGTATACAGGAGCCCTCCCCCCCTATTCTTTACCTGCCTTTAAATCTTTCCAAGGATACTTTGGTGTCATCCTCTTAATGTGATTCATAGAGTTTCAAGACTAATGGATTGTGTGTCTGTCTTAACAGCAGTGGAGTTAACAAAATCAGGTGCTCCAACACTGGAGGTTTTTAACAAGAGACTGGACAAGCCGTCTATCTGAAATGGTATAGGGTTTCCTGCTTGAGCAGGGGGTTGGACTAGAAGACCTCCAAGATCCCTTCCAACTCTGTGGTTCTCTTAAATCCCTTAAATCAGAGTCATGGACTGGGAACAAGAACATCTGTAAAGGAATTTTTTTTTAATCCAAAATGTTCTTACAAAGTCCAGTTAAGCTCAATGAGGACTGTTTCTGGTGTTCAATATTATCCTGATAGAACTTGCGTTCCTCTGTATAGTTTGGAGACTTTGTCCATGTATCTATTTTAATTTATTTTACTGTATGCTATTGTCATGCAGAGCATGGCTGCTTCAGTTGAGCACATTAGGAGTCACAGCTAATGACTCCTAACGTGCTCAAATCCCAGCTAGCTTCTATTTAATTGAAATATCTTTAAGCTGCCTTTTGCTGTGAATACCAAACGTACAGCAACCTTGGAAAATCATACCAAAGGAATACAGGTATCGCCAGTAAAACCCCGAGAACAGAATCAAAGTGTTGTGTTGTATACATTGATAGACTATAACACTTTTTTTTTCATTTCTACCCACAACTCAGAAAAGAAGTTACCTGTCTCATTTTCTGAGATAACGAATCCCACAGTTTAATTCAGTCTGCAAAGAAAATCCTTGGAGAACTCATTAGTTGTACTGCATCTCACAAGAAATTAAGACTTATAATGAATAAGTAAATTTGAACACTCTGCTTTGCTTTTCCTCTTCATCAAGTCTACCTATGATTGATTGATATGCAAACCAGAATATTTTCCTTTTAAAGACCCCAAAATATACATGTTAGTCAAGAACAATCCAACGTATGTAGTTTGCACATAACACATGTCATTTGGGTTATTTAACAGTTTTTATTGATAAGAAAGAAACTAATATGAAAAATGAAGCAGGGTACACTAAACTCTTCAAGTCACAGTATGCCCGACTTCTTTGCAGTCCTACTGTAATGTTAACAATGATTCCCCAGATGGAAAGATGTATTAGATAATATTAGATTTTTTTCCCCAAGGGAGGTATCAAAAGTACATTTGGGTTAGAAAACATGAAGCATACATGTAAGCAGAAGCCAAATCATGGTGTACTTTCTAGTAACAGTGTTGTTCTTGATCATTCCTTTGGTCAGTTGCTTTAAAAATATGGACTGGTCAATGTCTTGCCATTTGGCTGTATTTCTGATCATTCTGAATTACAAGGACATCTAATTTTATGTGACAAGATTTAGACCAGAAAATCCAGCTTTGGAAGCTGTTTCCACGCATATATTTCTGCAGGAGGACATTTCGAAAGAGATTTAAGCTGGATAAGAAGCATTGACTTGTTTATGTAACTCATCTGTTCACAAACACAACTGTTGGTATTCCCCAAGTGCCCCTTATTACCAGCTCTCCTGCGTGCTATATTTTTTGTCCTCTTAACTTCTGATGCCAATTTAAGATCCAGCGTGCACTTGCTTAAAACATGGCTCTGAAGACGTTCATTTGCGGAAAAGGATAATCGTGATTGATACGGAAGTTAAGGTGCAGAGTGTTGGAATCAAGACTAAATATAGTTAATGCAGATTAATGCTGGAAATTGGCATTTTAAAGCAACTGACGATTATAATTTCAGTAAGGAAAGTGCTGCAATTATTTACAATCCGTGCATTAAGGAATTCGTAGAGAGGTTTCTAAATTTTCTGGGTTCACGTCACCCTTGGTGTGTTATAGTTCTCAGTGTTACATCCCGTTTCTCCGAGTGTAACAGCACAATTTGGGGAATTCTGAGATGTAACATCTGAATTTACCAGGGCCCAATGGGATATTTCACATTTTTGAAGGAAACATAGTGATGTTAGGCTAGCAGTTTGCGCGGTGTGCAACAGATGTTGAGTTTTGCTGCACTTCCCTTGAAAATTTAAAATCACCTGTGGAAATTCAGAGTGCACAGTTTGGAAACGTGGCATTAGTAGTTAAATGTTAGCTAAGAACTGGGGTTTTCTTAATCTAAAGTCTAGTAATTAAAATGAGCCATGTAATTTTAGGCCTGATTAGGTTATCTGATTTCCCCTCATTTTGAATTAGTAAAGGCTTTAACGTGTTGTCCAAATATATTCATTTTTGTTTAAAACTGCCTTCTCTTTATCATAACCAGACTATGGATGACAAATACGTATTCCTTTTCATGTTGTCATTAGACATTTTAAAAGTATTTGTTGAACAATTGCTTCTGTGTGTTTTTAGATATAGCCCTTAATTTTGATACTGTAAGTAGGTCCTTCTTAGCTGAAAACGTAAAATCCAAGTGTGTAATCTTCAAAGAGAACAAAGAGCAGAATTAAACCCATTCCAATACGAGTAAGGTTTCAGGTTTCTAAAAGATTTGATGCTAATGAAAGAAGTCATGTAGTGTACATAATCTCCCATTATTTTTCTAACGTCATCTAATCCAGTGTTTCTCAAACTTGGCGACTTTTTAAAGATGTGTGGATTTCAGCCCCCAAAGTTGCCATTCTGGCTGACGAATTCTGGGAGCTGAAATCCACACATTTTAAAGTTGCTAGGTTTGAAGAATACTGAATTAGTTCATATCATTGTTAGTACAAGAAATCCTTTACTGCTTTTCTGGTTTGGTTTTGTTTTTTGTCACAAACCTAACAGAATTCATCATTTGCTAAGGCAGTTTTGAAATGAAGACAGTTGTACGCTTCCAACGTTGGAAGTTTTTAAGAAGATTTGTCTGAAATGATATAGGGTTTCCTGCCTGAGCAGGGGGTTGGACTAGAAGACCTCCAAGGTCCCTTCCGACTCTGTTTATTCTATTCTATTCTATATTACATTACATTACATTACATATATTCTATTCCATTCCATTCCATATTTTATATTCTGTTCTATTCTGCATTCTATTCTACTCTATATTCCATTCCATCTATTCTATTCCATTCCATATTTTCTATTCTATCCTATCCTATTCTATTCTACATTCTATTCTATTCTATGCTGTTGTTTGCACATTTCAGCTAACATGGAAAGAAGGGAGGACAGTAGAGTAGAACTGGCAGTTGGAAGTTGGGAAATTGAAATGGAAGGCATAAAATTGATAAACATGAAGGGTCCAGTCATTTGAAAATCCCAGATCCTATAGCCCTACAGTATAAATTAACAGCCAAGAGGAATGCACAATTGTGACTCTTTTCTTCACTATAATATTTAGTGGCCTTTCATGTTCAGTCATTGTACAGCTAGTGCTTGACTTACAACAGTTCATTTAGTGATCGTTTGATGTTACAAAGGCACTGAAAAAAAGTGACTTACAACCGTTTTTCACACTTAATGACTGTTGTAGCATCCCCAAGGTCACGTGGTCAAAATTCAGACGCTTGGCAACCGATTCATATTTATGACGGTCGCAGTGTCCCCGGGGTCACGCGAACCCCTTTTGCGAACTTCTTGACAAGCAAAATCCATGGGGAAGCCAGATTCGCTTAACAACCAGGTTACTAACTTAATAACTGCAGTGTTTCACTTAGCCACACTGGCAAGAAAGTTTGTAAAATGGAGCAAAACGCATGTAACAACTGTCTCACGTAGCAACAGAAATTTTGGGCTCAATTGTAAGTCGAGGATTACCTGTACTCGGTGGCCTTTTCGTGTTCAGTCATTGTATTCATCTGGTGAAAATGTAAGAGTGGGTCTTTATTTGTTGTTTGCATCAGGTTCACAGTAACGAAACTTCAAAGCAACTTTGGGTCAAGCTCCACTCAAATGCTTCAAAGTCCCTTGGTTTTTTTTTTCACCCAGCCTCTTTGCTAACTAATTTGTCAGTTAATAGAACTTAGAGGACCTCTGTAAATTTTGCTATAAGTAGTACTGGCTATGATGAATAGCAATTCCTCCATAATTTTACATGACCGTCATTTTCAGTACTTTTCTTTAGTACTTATTACAGCAAGAAATGAGAGTCCAGGCAGATGCTGATTTTATTTTAGTTTATAGGAAAGAATATCCCAAGAACCCTTCCTTTTAACAGAAAAGAGCTTGGCTTGTTTAGAATTACTGCTTAAAGACGAACTCACTTGGCACAAAACTTAAAAACAGTGTGAGTTTGTCTTTAAGCACTAATTTGCTTAAACGTTGCTAGCCGATTCTTAGAATCTCTGAGAAACTGCCTGTGATTCAAAATTTAGAAAATCCACGGTTCTTCATCATTAAACGTTTGGCCTTTATAGTGAAGTGTTAATTTCTGAACATCAAATTGGGCCTAAGAGCTCAAATTTTGGATTTACTACTTTAAAAAAAAACATTGTTCAAGCCTTCAAAGCATCGAGTACATAGATGTACCATTTGAATAAATGCCTTTTAAAAGTATGTTGCCCAGATCAAATGTCTAATATAAAAATGCAACTGAAAATGTAATCATTAAAGCTTAATCTAAAAATTAGCAATTCTCCCAATGTTTAGGTTTTTATAGCATTCTGTAATTAGGAGTGTTTTCCAGCTGGTGAAGCTGTAATAAAAACTCCACAAAATTTTTATTCACTTCAAAAAGAAATAAGATTTTAACAGCGTTTTAAAAAGTATCTCCAGTATGTATCCAGAGTACCTCATTCTGCTACAGTACTTAAAATTAACCTAAATTGTTCATTATCATTAAAGCTTTAGGTCATCCTTTAAACTCTATATTCAAAATATTAAGGGAGTAAGCAGACCAGTTGGGTGTATCAAAAGGCACAGTTCTTCTTTCTTTTAAACATTTCCTAGGTCTGAATATATTTATTAAAAAGGAATGTGTTTTCATGAATTACAGACTATAATAATGTAATGGTCTGGTGTATTATGACATTTAATCAGCCACAAACAGGTAGCTATTAAATGGCATCCTTTTGCAGGAAATTGACCTAATTGTTTTCCTTTTGATTTTAAAATATTGTGCATAGCCACAAGAATATATTTCACTGGGCAAACTATCAATTCTGGACACTAAACAATGTTCATTTCCTTTCAGCTTGCAGCTATGTCGCGTTCTTTCTGAAAATGCAACTTTTAGAAGTGAGTAAAAGTCTTGGGGCTTTTGTAACTGAGATCAAACTGTAAAAATCCGACTTATGTATCTTTCTGTAACCATCAGCTGCAACTTAGAAATAATTAGAAATGACTTACATTAATGAAACATGATACTGTCTTAAATATGTATCAGCAATATTCCTTTGAATATATTACATTATTCAGTCCCCCTTTTGTCTCGTTTTACAGGTATCCAGAAGGCTCTCTATGAGCTTACGTATCATGTTGTTAAGGGAAATCTAAAGCATGACCAAGCATCAAATGTTCTCGGTGATGTTATAGTAAGTATTTATTTCTACTACTTCCTGAAGCAACCATCTTTAGCCTGACGCTCTCCAGTTTAGTGGGAATTGTAGGCCCGTTGGATCAGTGGTTTAATGGCGCCGGAGGTGGTCTTTTCTCTGCCAGTTCGAGTCCCAGCACAACGTGGCAGGGTGAGCTCCCATCACTTGCCTCAGCTTCTGCCCGCCTAGCAGTTTGAAAAGATGTTCTATGCGAGTAGATAAATAGGTACCACTTCGATGGAGAGACAACCGGCACTTTGTGCGTACAGTCAGAACCCTGCTGGTGCTGGACCTTCCCGGTTGCAACACATATTTTGCGAGGTGGCTTTGGTGGAAGGAGATGACCCCGGATAATGCTGGAGGAAAGCCACTCGTCTTTCTGGTCCGGAGCTAGCTCGCCGTCCCCCCCCCTCCCCATGGCGGCATCTTGGGAACCGCGCAAGCTAGGAATCTTAGGCAGCCAAATTGCTACTCTGCAATTAGCATTGTACTCTCCTGGCTAACATCGCCATACGCTAAATAAATAAGTGGGAATTGTAACCTCCCCAAGTTCTCAGCCAGCATGGATGTTGATCACATTCTGATTGCTGCAGCCTGAATTTATTTGCAAGGTGCCCAGATGGAAGAAGAGCACCCTAAACCTATCCTGCAGCTTTAGCTTTGGTGGCAAACAAACCACAAAAAAAAAAAACTGACAGCGCAAAAAAGTTCGTTTTAAACGTTGAGAAGGAAACTGAGTAGACTAGAAAATGAAGTTCTTGGGTAATTCTTCTTTCAAGAGGCTGGGACAGAACGCTCTTAGGAGAAGACTGGATGGCTAACCTATTAACTTTAGCCTGTTCCCCTAGAAGCTGTTACTGATTCGTGTCCATTATATTGTTTTAGCTTTGGGGACTCGGAAACACTGCCGTGGCTTATGATTAACACTTCAGATCTGCACTTTAATTAAGCTGTCACTGGGTCTTGGACTGGAAATCAAAGCAGTTGGAAAAGCAGCCCTGCTCAAGGCAAAACACTTGGAAATGCTCCTGATTTAGAAGCGATAGTTAAATACGCAGTCGCACTCCACTTTACCGCTAAAGTCAGTTTTTAATTGTCATTTACTTTCTTCTAAGTGCAGGCCACAGAGTCGTTTTATTTACTTCTTTTGGGCAGGGTTTCTTGAGGCAGCTGTCACTCTTAAACCAGATCGTGTGTGATAATGGTTTATGGCTGATGACCTCTTTAAGAAGCCATTTGCTGACGTACAGGGAGTCCTCGGCTTACGACCGCAACCGCGTCCAAAATTTCTGTCGTTCAGCGAGATGTTGAAGCGACTTTTGCCCCATTTGACGACCTTCCTCACCACATTTGTTGAGGGAATCGCTGCGGTTCTTCCCGCAGTGAATTTGGCTTCTCCGTTGACTTTGCTTGTCAGAAGGCGGCAAAAGGGGATCACGTGATCCCAGGATGCTGCGACCGTCATAAATACGAGTCAGTTGTCAAGCGTCTGAATTTGGACCACGTGACCGTGGGGAGGCTGCAACGGTCGTAAGTGTGAAAAATGGTCATAAGTCACTTGTTTCAGTGCCGTTGTAACTTGGAACGGTCACTGAGCAAGCTGTTGTAAGTCGAGGATAACCTATAGTTGAGTTGAGACCGCCTTGGGCAACCTCAGATTTGTGTCAGTCGACCTTAAACTGCAGGTCCCAATCAAAGTATTTTTTTTAAAAAAAAAAATGTTTCTCAACTAATAATTTCCTTTAACAGGAATTTCGGGATGATATGCCTTCCATTCTGGCTGATGTATTCTGCATATTAGGTAGGTCTCCTTTAATTGTCCTAGTTCCTTTAACAGTTTCAAGGAAGAATCTATAGGAAAGACTTGACTGATCGTCATCATAAAGGCTAAGATTCTCTTGACAGAGAAATAATGAAGCCTGAAGAAGCACATGAATATTTAGGAAGAAAAATATATATACATACAGTTTAAAAGGATCCCAGTGAAGTCAGGGCATGCTCAATAGCCAATGGATCATTTTTTCATATTCACCATGCTAGCTAATTTTATGCGTGCCTTTATTATGTATAATATTTAATGGTCAGACCAAGAGTAAATTCCACAGTGCAGTCTTATAAGGTGGTAATGCCAAGCACTAGGGAATTCTGGGAGCTGAAGTCCACTAGTCTTAAAAGTTGCCAAGGTTGGATACCCCTGAATTGGATGCTGACTTTCGTGATAAATATTAGCCCTGAATAATGTGATGCTGTTTGTTGGTTTTGTAGACATTGAAACCAGTTGTTTAGAAGAAAAAAGCAAAAGAGATCAGTTCATGCAGCTGGTGTTAGCTTGTTTGGTGAGTTATTTTTTCTTTGCTTTTAAAACTTCATTTCAGGAGAAGAGAAGTACATGGTGGAAATGTTTAGAACTTTGCTCCCCCCTCTTTTTATTGTTTAATACTGCCCAATTTATAATGGAAACATCTCTGCTGAACACCGGATTAGATCCAGATGACCACGGAAATCCCAGCTGTGATTTTGAATCTTAATTCGGGATAAATGATACCAGATCAAATTTAGTTATTCTCCCGATCTCCTCCGTTTAATTGTCATTATTCTGCTCTAACATGCTATTTAAAGACTACTGTTCATTTGGGGACTGTTCCAAGTTTACAACGTCACTGGGGAAAAAAAGTGATTTGTAACTGGTTCACGGTCACATGATCAAAATTCAGACACCTGGCAACTATTTATGACAGTTGCCGCGTCCTGGGATTACGTGGTCCCCATTTGTTCCCAGCCAGCTTCCATCAAGCAAAGTCAATGGGGGGAAGCTAGAATCACAGCTGGAAGGACTTGCTTAACAACGCTGGCAAAAACAAGGTTGTAAAATAGGGCATCACTCGCTTAACAACTGCCTTGCTTAGCCACAGAAACTTTGGGTTGAAGCGTGGTCGTAAGACGAGGACCACCTGTATAATGTCTGGTCCCCAGAAAGGGGTTCGCCCTTACTGAAAGACGACATAAGGTCAGATCCTGTTGTAAATAAAACTCACGTTTACTTTCCAGAATCTGGTTTCCGATACTATATTAAAAGAGCGTCTGGACCCAGAAACGTTGGAATCGTTAGGGCTTATCAAGCAATCCCAGCAGTTTAATCAGAAATCTGTGAAAATAAAGACAAAACTTTTGTGAGTATATCGTTACATTCCTCAAAACTACATCCCTTTTAATGTTCCAGAAATCTCTCAAAACATGGCTGTCTCTTCGGCCCTGGGGGTCCCAGAGGATTCCTGACTTTTGGGGAGGGGGGGCTCCCTGACAGCAGTTAACATTCATCTTGTCTTGTGCCTTGTGCTTTTTTTTTAAATCACAATTGTTTTTAAACAGAGTTACTGTTTATAGTGACTTGCCCCGAAGGACTTTTTTTGTGATGGGCATTGATGTAAATTGGTTCAATAAAGCAGAAAATTTCCAGTTTATTCCAACTTCCAGTTTTCTAACCCTTATGCTTTTCTTGTTTCTTCATTTCTTGAATTGTAGTTATAAGCAACAGAAATTTAATTTATTAAGAGAAGAGAATGAAGGCTATGCAAAACTGATTGCTGAACTGGGACAAGATTTATCTGGAAATATCACTAGCGAATTGATCCTAGAAAATATTAAGTCTTTAATAGGTAAGGCATGTTTTCTGATACAAATTCTCTAGTTACAGTTTTCCTTATATGCCTTAGATTTACTACATCTTGAGTTTTTCTTTATATTCTCTCTGTTGTCTCCAAAGTCTCCTTTCTCACACTTTCCTTTATAACTTACAGTTTGCTAGGTTAAAAAAAAAATCCTGATATTAATGACTATTGAGGATATTTGGTAAATTAATGCTAGATAGAGGGTCTTAACTTTCTTAACCTTGTTTGCTTCGTGGTCTTGAACAAAAGTAATGTTTTTATAACTCCCCTCTGTTTAATAGGGTGTTTTAACCTGGATCCTAACCGAGTGTTGGATATTATCTTGGAAGTCTATGAATGTCGGCCAGAATATGATGAATTTTTTGTACCTTTGATAGAGTCGTATATGTATATGTGTGAACCTCAAACACTCTGCCATATACTTGGATTCAAATTCAAGTTTTATCAGGTACCACAGAAGTTCACGGCTTAAAATCCTTCCGTTATTTCAGCAGAAATATAAATATCCTAAAAGTATTTTTTCTTTCTTTCCAGGAACCAAATGGAGAGACACCAGTCTCCTTGTACAGAGTCGCCGCAGTCCTTTTGCAGCATAACTTAATAGATCTGGAAGACCTTTATGTACACGTAAGTTACCTATTTTGCTTTTAACAATAAAATGTATATTCTGTTAAGTGGTAAACTCTCTCAAATTCAGGGCTTTTCTGTCTAATCCATGAGTTATGAACATATTTTTAGTTTCAATGAAGAGTAAGCATTCTCTCATTCTCAGGAAAGAAATCTTAAAAACATAAGGTTTCTTTTAGTGCATAATATCTCTCCTTTGATAAACATACAGTGAATTAATACTGATTAGGATTGACAGTGATACAGTAGCACCTCGGCACTCATTGTTAATTTGTTCCGGGAGGTGCTCTAAGTACCAAATACGATGAGTACCGAAGAATTTTTTTCCCCATGAGGAATAATGTAGTGAGTCACAAGGCAGCCAACACCAACAAGTTGTAGCATCTGCGTTGAGTATCAAACAAACTGAGTCCCAGGACAAAATTTCCATATCAAAATGCATCAAATACTCAGTTCAGCCGAGTACCAAGGTACCACTATTTATCAGAGAGAGGGAGCCAGTATATGGAAGCTAATATTCAAATTCCCTTTCCAGCTTCTACCGTCCGACCACGCTATCCTGGAGGAGCACAAACGGGAAATTGGGGAGGCTAAACAAATTGTAAAGAAACTTACCATGGTTGTACTGTCTTCTGAAAAGACAGAAGAGAAAGAAAAAGAAAAGGAGAAGGAAGAGGAGAAAATGGAAAAGGTGAGTTCCTGCCGCACAGACTTCCACGAAATCAGATTCGAGGACCTAAGGGTCAAGCAATAGGGTTAAGGCAGAAACTTCCTAGGTTAGCAGTCCTGTACACCAGGGGTCCCCAAACCCTGGGCCGTGGACTGGCACCGGGCTGCAGCATGCCAGAAACCGGTCCATGCAAACAAGCAAAGCCCCATCCGCGGGACGCAGGCAGTACATGAAACCACATCCCCTCCGGTCTGCAGAAAAAGCCCTCTCCACGGATCCGGTCCCTGGTGCTCAAAAGGTTGGGGACCTCTGCTGTACGCGATCTAGCGATCTAGTAACCGTTTTAACAAGCCGGTCAAGAGTGAAACTTTGGCAGCTATATGTCTCTCTGTTTTCATCCTGCCGTTAGAGTGCTTTCAATTGGGTTTAGTTAGAGACACGGAACCTCTCCAGTTCTACAGAGGTTTGCTGAGAGTCGGCTGTCTGGAAGCCTTTCAAGGACATTCTAGCAGGTGTGAAGAAGAGAGCAGACGGTTCCCGTAACAAAGAGAACGTATTTACATGAGTTACGTGGACATCTGGGGGGTTTGGCTGGGAATGTCACTGTTGTATGCTGTGGTCTAATGCAGGGGTCTTCAGACTTGGCCCTTTTATGACTGGCTGAGGAATTCTGGGAGTAGAAGTCCACAAGTCATAAAAGGGCCAGGTTTGAGAACCCCGGGTCTAATACCTTGGGATTTTAGAGTTGGTTTTCCTTTGCCTTTACCGGGCCCTGTATTCAATAAAACAGTAAGCTTTTCCGAGATGAAAATAATCCTGGACTTTTATTCGGATACAAAGCCGTGTCGATACCACAGTTCTGCTGGGAATCGGTTCTGCTTTGACTTGCAGAGAAGATATGGCTGAGGGGAAAGGAATCATCTCTATTTTAGCTGAATATAAAATAATAATAAATAATAAAGGTGGAAGGGACCTTGGAGGTCATCGAGTCCAACCCCCTGCTCAGGCAGGAACCCTACACCATTTCAGACAAATGGCTGTCCAGTCTCTTCTTAAAAACTTCCAGTGTTGGCGCATTCACCATTTCTGGAGGCAGGTTGTTCCACTGGTTAATTGTTCTCACTGTCAGAAAAGTTCTCCTTAGTTCTAGCTTGCTTCTCTCCTTGATGAGTTTCCATCCGTTGCTTCAAATGGGCTCTCATCCTAGATCTCTTACACCAGGCTGCCAAAATCCAAACATATCCAGTCTACACGGGACTGTAGGTTTAATCAGGCATCGGGATGATTTTTTTTTAAACCGGATTTATTTCAGCCCTAATATTTAAGAATAGGAAAACGGTGTCATTAATATGCAGATATGTTGAAAACCTGCTTTCTGAGATAGTCTTGGGGAGAAAAGCGCAACTTCCTGCTCTAAATCAAATACTTCCCTCTGCTTGGTTGTTTCTTTCAGCCACCAGATAACCAGAAACTGGGTTTGTTAGAAGCCATGTTACAGATCGGCGACTGGCAGCACGCGCAAAGCATTATGGACCAGATGCCTCCGTTTTACGCAACGTCCCACAAATCTATTGCTATTGCTCTTTGCCAGCTTCTACACGTGATGATTGAGCCCCTCTACCGAAGGTGAGCGGGATCTGCATGCCGAATAAATTGATTAGATGACGCGTATTGTGCATGTTTTCACGAACCGCATAATTTTGGGCTTCCCTGATTGAAACTTAAATTCATGGCTGGGGTGGTGGAGAGTTGGTAAGTATTTTTGACTCACCAGGCCTTTGGTTTGGAAAAGGGTTATTTACCTATTGCCTTTTTTTGAGAAGCTCTTCCCCAAACTCGCCGGATCGTCTACAGCAGTGGTTCTCAACCTGTGGGTCGGGACCCCATTTGGGGTCGATCGACCATTTCATGGGGGTCGCCAAGCAAGGCTGTCCGCCATTTTTTTGTCCGCCATTTTTTTTCCCTTTTCCGGTGGGTGCCTTACCTCCCTTGGGCTGGGCCAGCTGGTAGTCGGCCTGCTCCGTCTCTGCCGCTTGCCAGCTACGCCTTGGCCGGCACAGGGGGCGGAACCACGCATGCGCGGCGCTCCCGGGCAGGGAAAGTCCTCGACTTACGACCGGTTGGGTAGTCCTCGACTTACGACCGGTTTAGTCCTCGACTTACGACCGGTTTAGTCCTCGACTTATGACCGGTTTAGTCCTCGACTTACGACCGGTTGGGGATCGCGGCATTAAAAAGGTTGAGAACCAATGGTCTACAGAGCTCCCCTTTCTCGTTTTTTTCAGAGTCGGAGTCCTCAAAGGCGCCAAAGGGACCCCGGTCCCCCCATTGCAAAACAAGAGAGCCCCAAAGCAAGTGGAACATTTTGAGGACTTAAGAAAAGAAGTCTTCAGCATGCTGTGTTATCTCGGCCCGCACCTCTCCCACGATCCCATCCTCTTCGCCAAAGTATTGCGTCTCGGGAAAGCCTTTATGAAAGAGGTAAGGTCAGCTTCAAGCGAGGACTTTCAGGAGATGATTTTTTTTTTTTGCCTTAAAGGTATCCTAGCAACAGCATCAAGGGCGTACAGGTCATCCTTGAGTTAGGACCGTAATGGAGCCATAAGCCATGGCAGTCTTAAAGTGAGTCCGATCTGATTTTATGAGCTTTTTTTTTTTGCAGCAATCCTCACGGAGGATTTTGGCTGGAAACGAGAAGTAAATACAGGTTGTCCTCGACATAACAACAGTTGATTTAGTGACCGTTCCAAGTTACAACGGCACTGCAAAAAGTGACTTAGGACCGTTTTTGCAGCATCCCCAAGGTCACATGATCGAAATTCAGACGCTCGGCAATTGACTCATATTTACGACGGTTTGCAGCGTCCCGGGGAGTCACGTGATCCCCTTTTTGCGACCTTCCCACAAGCAAACTCAATGGGGGAAAACAAATTCACTTAAAGGCCGGGTCACTAACTAATCAACTGCAGGGATTCACTTAACCACTGAAGCAAGAAAGGTCGTAAAATGAGGCAAAACTGACTTGACAGGTGTCTCGCTCAACGACAGAAGCGTTGGGCTCAAATGTGGCCGTAAGTCGAGGAGAACCTTTTTTTGCCAGAAACCAGAAGTAAATATGGCTTTCCGGCAAAATCATAAAATAAAAAAATAATACAGCGTCACGTGGCACTGCCAGAGGATGTAAATGCAGCCCGAAATGGGATCAGGCCTGTCAGGGGTGACCATCAGAACTTCGAATCTGGGTTTTAAATGGACTGCCCCCAGCTAGGTCTGTCAGAACTTTGAATGTTAGCTAAACAAGTGGTCGTAAATTGAAGATTTTATGTCTAGAGTTTTGAAGGGGTACTTGAGAAATAGTTATTCAGAGCAAACAAACAAACTGCCCCCCTTTTGGGCAACTGAGTGACCTTCCTGTTTATCAGGTTTAGCTAGACTAGCAAAGGTTGCTACAATAAAAAAAGATTGGACATGTCTAATCCCAAATTTGGAAAATGAAAACAAAGGGAAGAAACACCCAACTTTTAAGATGCATTAATGTTTGGGGGAACACTGCCCCAAGTTTCAGCTTTCAAAAATACATTTCTTTGAAGTTGTTCCCTAATTCTGAATTATCTTCATTTAACAATTCTGGGTTTTTTTTTAAAATCAAACTGTTCTGGATGCTCACAATACCCCTTTTCCATTGAGGTATCTGTAGACGTCTTACAGCTCTCGTTCTTCCTGCTATTTTTCCATGTTGAAAATTATTATTTTTAAGCTGTTTCAAAAGCAAGCAGCCGAAGGGAAAAAAATAAACAGCGAGTCATTAAAACTGTAGAAGCAAAGTTGACGTTTTTTTATGCCTGGTTCTGTCATGTTTCTTCGGGAATTCTGCTGCTAGTAGTTACACATACAAATAACGTGTAATAAATACTGTCAGTCTACTTTGAGAGGAAAATTATCATCTTTTTTTTATACCGCAAAAGTGCTCGGCATAATTTCACTGTTAAACAGCTGACAGGCAGTTAGAGTAGATTTGGTACAAAGTGCAGCGAAATTTATCTCCTAAACATCTGTTAATTAGATAAGCCCTTGTAAACCCAAGTCAGGATTTGGCAGGTTGCTGAGAACTATCTCCAGATGTCTTAGAAAATAAAAACGCAGCGTAGGGTTGAGAGCTGATTTTGTTTTCAGTTCGCAGGTACCAAATGTTTTAACTGTCTGCTCATTTCAATAGGGGCTTGTTCTCACGTTTTCCTGATTTGCAGAGATCCCCGGCCCCTCTTTGGGATGATGTGAATAAGCAGCCTTGAAGTTTACATTCTCTTTTTTGGGGGGACAGCTATGAGGAAGAAAATAATTATGTATTTAAAATCCTTTTATTCCCCTTTTTCTCCTAAAAAGAACTCTAAACTGGCTGGCCAAAATACATTTAAGAACGTGCATTCTTCTAGAAGTCACATTAATTAGAAAAACCTGTTTCCTGCTGTAAAGTAAACTGTTTTTCCTTCCTTCCATTCACTGGGTTAATACTTGGTGCTGAGTCCTGCTTTGCTCCTGGTCTGGTTCCATTGCGTTGCATTTCCTTTGTTCACACAACGTCAAAGAAGGGTGTGAATCCCAACAGGTTCTTTCAGGATCAGCATGGACCGTTTCAGCTGCTCTGGAGGTCCTGAGCTTAAACCGGTTTGATATATGGACACTCGCTTGAAGTTTGCAAGCTAGCTTGGCCGAGACCATTGTGTGTTTTCTTGTAGCCATTTTGGAAAGGGGAAGCAGGTGATGTGCAAAGGTACACCTAGTAATGCCGGGTTCAGTGTTTTAAGTGCGAGTCAGACCATTTAACAGAATAAGAGAGTTGGAAGGCACCTTGAAGATCTTCTAGTCCAGCGGTTCTCAACCTGTGGGTCGGGACCCCATTTGGGGTCGATCGACCATTTCACGGGGGTCGCCAAGCAAGGCTGTCCGCCATTTTTTTCCCCTTTTCCAGCGGGTGCCTTACCTCCCTTGGGCTGGGCCAGCTGGTGGTCGGCCTGCTCCGTCTCTGCCGCTTGCCAGCTACGCCTCGGCCGGCGCAGGGGGCGGAACCACGCATGCACGGCACTCCCGGGCAGGGAAAGTCCTCGACCTACGACCGGTTGGGTAGTCCTCGACTTACCACCGGTTTAGTCCTCGACGTACCACCGGTTGGGGGTCGCGGCATTAAAAAGGTTGAGAACCACTGTTCTAGTCCAACCCCTGGTCAAGCAGGAGACCCTATAGCTGTCCAAGTCTTTTTTTAAAAGCCTCCAATGATGGAGCACCTACAATTTCTGAAGGCAAGCCGTTCCACTGGTTAATTGCACTCGCTGTCAGGAATTTTCTCCTTAGTTCTAGGTTGCTTCTCTCCTTGATTAGTTTCCATCTGTTGCTTCTCGTCCTGCCTTCAGGCACTTTGGAGAATAGCTTGACTCCCTCTTCTTTGTGGCAACCCCTGAGATATTGGAACACTGCTATCATGTCCCCCCTGGTCCTTCTCTTCATTAAATTGACATACCCAATTCCTGCAACCGTTCTTCATAAGTTTTAGCCTCCAGCCCCCTAAGGATCTTTGTTGTTCTTCTCTGCACTCTTTCCAAAGTCTCAGCACCTTTGTTTAGAATGTGGTGGCCAACACTACCTCTGTAATTTTGTGGACTCGATCACAGTTGCTCCCTAATTTTCTCCTTTGTGGGTTTAACCAAGGTGGGAAGGAGATGTTATACAAATGTCACCAACGTACCAAACTTTTAACGGTTTCAAATGAGGATTGAGGTTTTCTAACTGTTGACCTATAAACAGAGTCATTTGTGAGGGTAATTTCTTTGTAGCCAACTGAGGATGGAGATCCGTGGTTCAAGTTCTCCTCCTGCTTGCCTGCCACGTTACGGAAGAGCTGCCACATCCTGTTCTTTCGCTTTCAGAGGTTCAAAAAAATTTAGATCCGCCATGATTGCTCTGACTCAGATGTTTCCCTCTGAAAATGTGGAAGAGGAAAGGTTTTCATTAACATGCTTGGCATCGTCTCTTTGGTCTGAAGCCATGGCATCGTAGCCGTTAACCTACTTTCTTTTTTCCCCCTGTAGTACCAGATAGACGGAAGCAAACAAGAGGACAAAGAGAAAGTGGTAGGTCCTTTTAAAATACCTTCTTGTAATAGTTGATGCAAGATAGAACTAACAATCAGCTATCCAGCTACACTGACTCATTGTTGGCTGACATAGGCATTGTACAAGCAACACCCCATGGGGCTGACTCTTTATCGCCTGCCATTCTAGTTGTCTTCTGAGTAACGATGCACAGTCTCTTAACAAATACTATTTTACAGCCTCTCTAGTCCAGGGTAGAAGCCCAGTGCTTGTGTAATGAATCCATTTCCATTTATGGAATTGCAAAAAGAATGTTCCAGCAAATGAGAGGTTGCACGACTGTGGAATAAATTGTTTTTAGGGAAGGGAGAAGATGAAAAATGCCGATGGCTTCAGGATACCGTGCATACATTCCTTCACTTTCCCCGTGTACCTCCTTAAAATTAGTTTTCATTGTCTACATGACTACTTGAGGATGCTTATAAACCCCGTTTCATTATTAGCATTTTCAAAATACCAAAAGTTATTTCTTTGTTGTTGTTGTTGTTAATTGCGAAGTCGTGTCCGACCCATCGCGACCCCATGGACCACGTTCCTGCAGGCCTTCCTGTCCTCTGCCATCTTCTGGAGTCCATTTAAGCTCACGCCTCCTGCTTCAAGGACTCCATCCAGCCACCTCCTTCTCTGTCGTCCCCTTCTTCTCTTGCCCTCCATCTTTCCCAGCATCAGGCTCTTCTCCAGGGAGTCCTTCCTTCTCATTAGGTGGCCAAAGTACTTGAGTTTCCACTTCAGGATCTGGCCTTCTAAAGAGCAGTCGGGGTTGATCTCCTCTAGGACTGACCGGTTGGATCGCCTTGCAGTCCAGGGGACTCGCAGGAGTTTTCTCCAGCACCAGAGTTCAAAGGCCTCAATTCTTTGTCACTCAGCCTTTCTTATAGGCTCAGATTAAGCCCAGGGTTTGCTAGCTGCAAATTTCTCTTGACTAAGAAGCTCCAATTCATTACAGTTTTGTCCTATTTTGAGAGGGGGACCTCTAATCTGGTGGACTTGATGGCAACGGCTCCCTCGGGTTCTTCTTTGCAGAGGGAACCAAGTTGGGAAGGAGATGTCGTACAAATGTCACCAACTCAGCAATCGTCTCTATTTTTCTCTCGTTTTCATGATTTGAAATACTGAGTTGGGATTTTTCTAACCACTGATGTGTAAACAGCAATGAGTCTTATTGGAAAGACGTGCCTGATAAAAGTTGTAAAAAAATAATCAAACGGAGCAAATTAAAAAGAGGACCCAACTTATTAATATTTTGGTTTTCCCCTTCTCTTCCCTGTTCGCCAGGAGATATTATTCAGCTGTCTGCTGAGTATCACCGACCAGGTTTTGCTTCCTTCTCTTTCCCTGATGGACTGTAATGCATGTATGTCCGAGGAACTCTGGGGGATGTTTAAAACATTTCCATACCAGCACCGGTGAGTAATTACCTAGAATGTTTTAAATCCAATATTGCAGTGCCTTTGGAACACTACGTCAATGGCTTCCTTTCTCCCTCCTTTCTCCTGTACTAGGTATCGTCTCTACGGCCAGTGGAAGAACGAAACCTATAATAGTCATCCATTGCTAGTAAAAGTTAAAGCTCAGATAATTGACAGAGCCAAATATATCATGAAGTAAGTTAAATATTAGTTTGAATAAGCATTCCTATTAAGTATGTGCAAAACCAGACGCTCCAGAATGGAATGCCCTGGAACAGTCTAGCATGGAATGTCTAGCGTGTTAGAATGTTCTAGAGAAGTCTAGCATGGACTGTTCTGGAGAAGTCCAGAACATTCTACTAGTCCTCCAAGTCATGCTGCCCTGGTCATTGTTCAGTTTTGCAAAAGTTAATTTCTTAGCCCCAAAGCACTTCTTGGTGTTCTCAGAAAGTTAGTTTTGAACATCTCCATTCTTTTGCATACTTAGATAGAAGCAAATCCTATTTTATTCAGGGGAGATTATTCATAAGACATGTAGGACTGCTGACTAAATTATCTGACAAGAGTGCCACGCTTATATTTCCTGAGGTATAACATTGAGCAAAACTTCCTGTAGAAACTCCAGAACTGTTGTTTAAATAATGCCAGCTTAAATAACAAAATAAGGGATGACTTAAAACTTGGTTAATTTTTTTTTCCTGGATTAAAAAAAAAAATCCATACGTGGCGTCTCACAAGTACTTTGATTTACACTCTTAAGTTCAGGACAATTAATATTCATTATATATGAAATATGACCATATACGCAGCTTTCCTCAGGATTTTGAGAGGACAATCTTAGACTTTATTCACAGGAGAGTAAATTAAATTGCTGTGTAATTAGCAGAGAAAGCTGCAGAAGAAAGGAACTAAAGTACGCTATTCTCTTACAGGCGTTTAACGAAGGAGAACGTAAAGCCTTCTGGAAGACAAATTGGGAAACTGAGTCACAGCAACCCAACCATTTTATTTGACTATGTACGTGGCAAGATAAGTTGCGATACGTATCTATTGTCCCAGCAAATGTGCTTGAAGCTGCGTAGTTTAAAGCAAAGCGAGTGCAAAGAGCACCTGTTTATCAAAATTTTACAATAAATAGTCTTATGAATGCACTGCAACTTGACTGTTAATGGGTAAATGAAAGGAAATGTTTGAGTGAGAAGAGATTGTAGTCCTCAGGTTACAAGTGGAGATTGGGACAGGAACTTTTGTCACTAATTGATTTGGTCATAAAGCACAACCTCATGGGGTCGCATTGCTTAGTGTCGGCTATACCAGCAATCCTGGTTGCCATTGTAACCCCAGGACTGCACAAGTCATTAAGCATGAGAAGGCAGAAGTCCAAGGCAAGCAGGCTAGCAAGAGCTATAAGTTGCATGTCTCTGTCTCTGTCTCTGTCTCTCTCTCTCTCTCTCTCTCTCTCTGTGTGTGTGTGTGTGTGTGTGTGTGTGTGTGTGTGTGTGCACCAGTGCCACAGGGCGGTGGTACGGAGTGTAAATGAGCAAAAAAGTGGCCAAAACAACTTTTGCCTTCCTGCTGGCTGCCCCATTAACTTTGCTTATGGGAAACCGGCAGATATTCGAAGTCATGATCACATGACTGTCTCACTGTAATGTTACCGCAAGCCAGGCACCGACTGCCTGGATCACAATTGTGTGATCACAGGGACAGGACCATCGCCGAAACTCTTGGGAACCAATCCTAAATCTCCCTCATTCAGTTCCTTCCTAACTTTGAGTAGTCAATGAATGAGTAGTTATAACCCGAGGATTATCTGCAAATCACAGAAACGAAGAAACGTAAGCGTGTGAAACACTCATCAATATGGAGATGTACCTTGAAACGTTTCACTTTACTCTTTTTCAGATTTTGTCCCAGATACAGAAATACGATAACTTAATAACGCCAGTGGTTGATTCATTGAAATACCTCACTTCACTAAACTATGATGTTTTGGCTTGTATCCTTTGCCAGTTTCCTAGAAGTGTGATTTAATCGGGTTTTACATTTCTGCTGCCTCCGTTGTTCCTCACGAGTGATTTCTGGTTGATCCCTTGCTCACCCTTTAGGGCTAGTAGTTCTTGCCATATTGAATTCAGACTCGGAAGTTTGATCTCTTTACACCGTGACTTATAGATTAAGTTTCGTTCGCTCCGTTATTTAAAGCATTTTTTTCTTGCACCTTTCGAAGGCGGTAAGAATTCTTCTCCTTTTGGCCCTGTGGTGCAGATTTTAAATTTTACCTAAGGATGCCGTTAGTATAATTGTTCAATAGAATTAAGCCTCAGTTATACAATCAAACAATCCACCCCATCATAAAACTGCAGCTTTTCCCAAAGAAACTCCTTAAGAGCGAGGGATTTTTTTTCCTACTTTGTTTTAAGAATTAACAGCATTGGGTGGTGATGGGGGGGCTAGGAAAATATTTCCTTTCTTAGTGTGGTATTTACTAAGACATGTAACAGCACACCTTTTGATTCCTTGTCTTAAGGATTGAAACTGAGGTCCTCGGTTGTTTTCTCGCAGACGTTTGATTACCCAACTTGGTAATATCAGTGCTGTGGCTGATGAAAAACTTGATGAAGTTACATAACTGGGTAATGAAAACATCTGCAAGCAAACAATCGAGAGAGGACCAGAGACTACAAATATTCTGTTGCACCAGACTATCTCAGATGTCAGCACCCTGTAACATCTTTTAATGCTAACATTAACAACTCAGTGGAATTCTTCCTCAACGTCATCCAAGATTGCATAATTGAAGCATTGGCCAATCCCGAGAAGGAGAGGATGAAGCACGACGACACAACAATCTCCAGTTGGCTCCAAAGTAAGTAATTTGTCTTTTGTACATTTTGTCCAATTAAAATGACTGGAGGCAGCTCATCTTTATTTCCACAGCAGTCTTGAAGTGCACAGAGGGGTTTACAAAACAATGAAAAATGCCATCTTAAACAAAAGCTACCATGCTTTCCACACACATCCAATCTCTAACTCATCTGCTGGAATATTTGGGAACTACATAACACGGGTAGCAAAAGTATTAATTTCTGGCTTACCGAGGTCAGGACTGTGTTGTTAGGTCGTTACCCTGATCTATTTCTTTTCCCCCTGTTTCCTTTTAGGCTTAGCGAGTTTTTGTGGTGCTGTTTTTCGAAAATACCCGATAGAACTCGCCGGACTCCTTCAGTATGTGGCAAATCAACTCAAGGCGGGGAAAAGGTGAGTGGAATGCAGCTGTCTTTGTTTTCACAGCCATCCTGTTAAACACAGGACTAAATCTGCTCGGTTTATTATCTCAAAGCATGGATGCGTGGGTGGCTGAGCAGATGGGGTTCTTTGACTGCCTTCCAGCTCTGGATTGGGAGACTTAAGCAGGGCAGGTCAAATTGCATTTTTTTAAATAAAATCATATTGTAACATCTGTGGAGTGCATGTAGTCCCCTCTGCCTCCACCTATCCCCCAACGTGGTTTAGCTAGGGCTTGTCTTTGCAGTAGCTACCCTCATTTTGCATCTAAGTGGAGAAAAGCAGCTTGTGCTTCAGAGTTAAAGCACTTATTATTATTTATTAAATTTGCTGCCCATCTTGCTGCGATTTCTATTTATAAACTGACCAGAGTCATCCTATGTGGGAGACAGACAATTTTTAAATTAGATAGGATGGATGGATGGAGATAGCAGATAAGATAGACAGACAGACAGAAATAGCAGACTTATATACTGCTTCACAGTGCTTTACAGCCCTCTCTAAGTGGTTTACAGAGCCAGCATAGTTCCCCCTACAATTTGGGTCCTCATTTTTACCTACTTCAGAAGGATGAAAGGCTGAGTCAACTCCAGACTTTGTGCAGAATTAGCCTGCAATACTGCATTCTAATCACTGCACCACCATGGCTGTTCTGGATGGATGGGTAGGTAGGTAGGTAGGTAGGTAGGTAGGTAGGTAGGTAGGTAGGTAGATAGATAGATAGATAGATAGATAGATAGATAGATAGATAGATAGATAGATAGATAGATAGATAGATAGATAGATAGATAGATAGATAGATAGATAGATAAATAGACAGCAGACAGAGACAGACACAAACAATTTCCGAAAGTATTCTGGGAGGGTCCTGATACGATCAGGGCTAATATACACTCTACTGTAAAATCAGTTTCATCTCCATGCAATCCCAGGTCTTGGTTTGGCTTTATTTTTTCCTCCTTATCCTTTTTTTTTTTCCCTGTAGTTTTGACCTCCTCATTTTGAAAGAAGTGGTACAAAAAATGGCGGGAATTGAAATCACCGAAGAAATGACCATGGAACAGCTGGAAGCCATGACTGGCGGGGAGCAGCTGAAGGCAGAGGTGTGTGTTGCAGGTTTTTTGAAGGGAAAGCAGAATACGGGGGATGAAAAATGCAGCCACTAAATCGCAGGATATTTCACCTCCCATTTGCACAAAATGACAGATTATTTTCAAGTGTGCCAGGAAGCAACAAACCCGGTGGCGGCTAAAGCTTATTAGAAGTTTGTTCTTTGAATTTCGAGTTGCAGTGATTGGGCAGGAAAGTTTCTCAGCTGGGTTTCTTAACTTTGTTTTTGCTTTTGTTTTTTTGTTGTTGTTGTTCCTTTTGCTCAGGGAGGATATTTTGGCCAGATCAGAAACACGAAGAAATCTTCTCAGAGGTTAAAAGATGCCCTTTTGGACCACGATCTCGCCCTTCCGCTGTGCCTTCTCATGGCGCAACAACGCAACGGCGTGATCTTTCAAGAAGGAGGGGAGAAACATTTGAAGCTGGTGGGGAAGCTGTACGATCAGGCAAGCAGAAAAGAATCACGTGTTTTTTTTAATGACCTTAAAATGTTTAAAAATACCTCCACAGGCAGACGGATACCAGAAGGCTGGATTTGCCTGCTGCATGTGATGGCCCAGGGCACAGCACCGAGGCAATGCAGTCAGCTGGCAATCCAAACTGTGCTTTAATTGCTCCAAATGTTCCCCAAATGCTCCCAAAAGCTTGTTTCAGGCAAGCTTCAAAACAAAGGAAGACACACACACCTTCAGCCGCCTCTGGCTGCAAGTAGTTTCACACACAGTCTGATTAGAAGAGTAATTTACTCAAGGCCACGGAGATAACAAGGAATGACACATACGTCTAAAATCTAACGAGTCTGTGGAAATACAAGCTTGCCTGAGCAGTTTCAGAAGGGATCCAAAATACAGTCCAAGTTCTTTAAACATCCAAGCAACGTTGTCAGCCAGTCCAATGGTCAGAGTTTCTGGGTTTCCAAGCAGAAATCACAACACAGAACAAGAGATCAGCAACAACACCACACAAAACTCCAAGGAATCAGCGTTTGTTCCCGACAAATGCTTCTCCCCGCAGCGTCTCCTTAAGTCTCAGTCTCCAGGTGTGCCTTGTGGAGAGGGGCGGGATGCTCTCCTCCCGAGTAGTTGAGCCTGCCTGCGTTGTTCCCTCCTTCTCTCCACCTTGGCAACTGGCAGCGTGCCTGGCTGAGGAATTCTGGGAGTTGAAGTCCACAAGTCATAAAAAGGGCCAAGTTTGAAGACTCCTGCCTTATACCTTTGTGTTTTTCTCTCTTAGTGCCACGATACTTTGGTACAATTTGGTGGATTTCTGGCATCCAATTTGAGCACAGATGATTATATTAAGCGAGTGCCTTCTATCGACGTCCTCTGTAACGAATTTCACACTCCTCACGATGCGGCTTTCTTCCTTTCAAGACCTATGTACGCGCACCACATTTCGGTGAGTACACGTTTCCCATGCGCAGAATCCTTTTTATCGATTATATCAGATGGGGATTATGTCAGCCATGCTGGCTGGGGCATTCTGGGAGTTGAAGTCCACAAATCCTAAAGCTGCCAAAGTTGGACACGCTTGCTCAGAACTCTGGTTTATATCAGATGGGGATTATGTCAGCCATGCTGGCTGGGGCATTCTGGGAGTTGAAGTTTACAAGTCTTAAAATTGCCAGAGTTGGACACCCCTAGTCTTAGGCCTTCTATGTTTTGCTTAAATGCAGTAGATTTCACAGAAGAGATTGTATATATTTTTTCCTGACCAGTCAAAGTACGATGAATTGAAGAAAGCAGAAAAGGGGAATAAGCAGCAGCAGAAAGTCCACAAGTACATCACGTCCTGCGAGCTGGTGATGGCCCCCGTTCACGACGCGGTGATCTCCTTGCACCTTCCGAAGGTCTGGGATGATATCAGTCCCCAGTTCTACGCCACCTTCTGGTCGCTGACGATGTACGACCTTGCGGTGCCCCGTGGCAGCTACGAGCGGGAAGTCAACAAACTCAAAGTCCAAATGAAAGCCATTGAGGACAATCCAGACATGGTACGTATCCAGTTGAAACGGTCTCGGGAATTCTTGTCTTTCCCAAATACTTAAGACTGTGAAAATACACGTAGTCCTCAGCTTACAATTGCCATTGAGCCCAAAATGTCTGTGGTTAAGCGAAGACGTTGGTTAAGTGGAGTTTGCCACTTTTGTTAAGTGAATTGTTTCAATTGACAGTTGACTTTTGGAGAAACGCCTTCAAGATGGGCAGTTCGCTTGGCAAGGCAGGCTAGGTTGTGAATGCAGTGGGTTTTTTAAAAAAATATGTTTTATTGATTTAAAACATGCACCTTAATATTTGGTAAACATCATGCTGTCTGGGTTAGTATTTAAAAAAACAATAACAATTTCTATAATTCTATAGTCCATATAATAACTTTACTTGATTTGCTCTTCTTCCAATAATATTTTCCTTAGCCAACCTTAAATTAATACAGTTCTTATTTAAATAAAGGACAGTTGAATATAAATATTTTTCTCACGTTGCTGCAAATAATCACATCAGTATAACGCTTCTTTTCATCGATCATCTTGATTGCTTCATCGTAAATCCTGTTTACATTCTTATTTAAATTTGTTTTCCCCGCAGTATTCAAAACATTTTTACTGGTTAAGATTTTCTCAAAATTGGTTACACTTAAGTATTTAAATCTTTTTTTCTCATACAAGCCATCACATTTTTACATTTCTCATACCTTAAAAGAAAATAAGAGCCAAAAAAAAAAAAGACAAAACAGAGAAAACATTTCTTTTATATAAACCATCCCAACATTTTTATATTTCTCATGCCCCCCCCCAAAAAAACCCCAAACACAAAATAAAAAGGATAGAAGGCATACTATATTACTTTAGGGCAGTGGTGGCGAACCTATGGCACGGGTGCCAGAGGCGGCACTCAGAGGCCTCTCTGTGGGCACACGCGTCGTTGCTTTAGGCCTCCGCTGCCGTGTGCAAAAAAAAAAAAAAAAGGCTCAACCAGTCAATTTCAACTTCTTGCAGGAAAAAAAAAAGATCTTGCAAAGTTGGAATTGATTGATTGAACTTTATAGTCCCACCCAGTCTGCCGTTACCACTGCACCCACGCCCACCCAATTGGCCACGCCCACCCAATGGGCCACATCTACCCGGCACTCAACAATGCATAAGTGGGTTTTGGGTTGCAGTTTGAGCACTTGGTCTCTAAAAGGTTCGCCATCACTGCTTTAGGGGCTCATCCCTCTTAAACTAATCTTCATTTATATCCCAAACCTTTCCATTTCTTTAACCATAATTCAAATGCAGTGGATTTTTTTCCCCTCTCCTAGCCTCTCAATAAGAAGAAGAAAGAAAAAGAACGCTGCACAGCCCTTCAGGATAAACTTCTCGAAGAGGAAAAAAAGCAGTTGGATCATGTCGAAAGGGTGTTGCAAAGGCTGAAGCTTGAAAAAGACAATTGGCTTCTTGCGAGTAAGCGGTGCGGGGTGGTGCTCCTTGCTGCAGTGTTCTTTTCTCAAGCTTGGCCATTTTAAAATGTCAGCAACTCCCAGAATTTTCCAGCCAGAGCACTGGGCTCTGGAATTCTGGGAGCTGAAATCCAAACATCTTTAAAAACGGCCCAGGCTGAGAAACACCATTATAGACTCACGGTGCGTAACAATAACCGTTTCCTCCCTCTTTTCTCCATTTTTTTTTTTAAAGAGTCGACGAAAAATGAGACCATAACCAAGTTTCTGCAGCTGTGTATATTTCCTCGCTGTATCTTCTCCGCCATCGATGCCGTTTACTGTGCCCGCTTTGTAGAACTGGTGCATCAACAGAAAACGCCCAATTTTTCCACACTGCTTTGTTATGACAGAGTAAGAGTCCCGTTGGGAGAAGGGCGGGATATAAATCAAAATAAATAAATAAATAAATAAATAAATAAGTCACTCCTAGGTTTGGCTTCCGATTCCCTTAGAATCATTGAAAAGCCCTTTCTGTCAAGGAAGAAGAAGAAAAAAATACTCTCGTCGGGGTTCCGACTGACTGAGCCCAACGAAGCAAGCAGAGCTGAGACGATCCACTCTCTAATGCAAAACTTTATTGAGCACATGATTTCGGCACAGGTGAAAGGAAAACCAGCTCTAGTTAACTGGCGCCGAAATCAGTATATTAAAAGGCTAGAAAGTTCCCTTCCCTCGAATCATCCAGGTCACATTATCCAATTAAGTGTTAGATACTTGTTATGAGAGAATGTCTTTAGTTCTCAGTAAGCAGCTTTCGAGAGACCTTGATTCTCATGGACCGGCAGCTCCATATCTGAAGTCGGAAGGAAGGAAGGAAGGAGACTATTGAAAAGTTAGGAATATTGAAACCTCTTTCTTTAACCATAACGTTTTTTCTTTTATGCACGAATTTCTTCTAGGTATTCTCCGATATCATCTATACAGTAGCCAGCTGCACAGAAAATGAAGCTAGTCGGTACGGTAGATTTCTGTGCTGCATGTTGGATACCGTAACCCAGTGGCACAGCGATAAAAGCACATACGAAAAGGTAATGTTTGAAATACGCAGGTGCCTGATGTGTTTAAGGAAGGAAGTTGCAGAGAAACCACTGGGTTGCAGGAGTTTTTAACAAACTTTGGTCCAGTTGCCATGATTTAAAACCTTTTTAGTTATTTTTGGCCTGGATGATTGTGTCTTCATTTACATATTGCTTTTAATTTGGGGGAGAAACCCCCCCCCCCATTGTCAGTGTGGTAGGATTTGGTACATTCCAACAACACGCTGAGTACCCAAAATTTTCTTTTTGAATTTTTGACCAATGAAGTTAACTCGGTTGAGGAACGAAACGTCTCACTTTTAATAAACTTTTGGTCCAAGTTGCCGTGATTTAACCTCTGGGCCGGCTGATTTGAGTCTTCATTTCCATACATTTAGAAAGGAATCAGGAGTCAGTGGAGAGAATTTTAACATTGGTCGAAGACCGTCCTACATTTCTTTCTCATTGTTTCCATGCAGGAATGTGGTAACTATCCCGGCTTCATCACTGTGTTACGATCCAGCGGTTATGACGCCGTGAACAAAGCGGACCAGTTAGACTACGAAAATTTCCGACACGTGGTGCACAAGTGGCATTATAAGTTAACCAAGGTAATTCAGGAATGACGTTGACCCCTGCCTGAACTGTGGTAAGGAACGTCTTGTGTCAGATGTTATTGTTCTGTTTGTTTGTTTTTCCCTCCAGGCGTCTGTACACTGTCTGGAAACCGGGGAATATACCCATATCAGAAACATCCTTATCGTGCTGACCAAAATTTTACCGTGGTATCCAAAGGTGGTGAATCTGGGCCAGGCCTTGGAAAGAAGAGTCCGTAAGATTTACGAGGAAGAGAAAGAAAAGAGACCCGATCTATATGCGTTAGCAATGGGGTAACAAAATCATTCCCTCTCAAAAGAAACGAAATTTAAATTGGGTCATCAAAAAGACGCCCTAACGCTGCAGAAGCGCTATTTTTTTTTAGATCAGCTTTTGATCTGTGTTTGGGTTTTGCCTGATGCTAAAAAAAAAACTGTATTGTCAGTCATGCAGAGGACAAGGGGGTGTGGGGGTGTTGGTATGAGTTGTTTTTTTTTTTAATTATAAAATGGTTTATATGTACATAAGGAAAGGTCTTGGATTAACCAGCCCCCAAATCTCTTTCTCTTAAGGTAAAATCTTTCAAAGTTTATATTGCGTATCCTCTGGTTGAAATCAAATTGACCGAGGAAAGATAAATGGAAAAAAGGATCACACCGTTAAAAGTTCAACCCCTTTAAATTTGCAGTCTGTCTTGATTAAACAAACGCTCAGGTGCGCTTATCAAGATTAGTAATAGAACAGAATTGAGGTTTTCCAAGAATGACATGAGAGGAAAAAGGGTCTGGGAGGGCAGAGGAAAAAAAGCCAATAAAAGAGCTATTCTGATAAAGTTCTTGTCAAAGCCACAAACAGGAGAGGAAAGGCTGAAATTGATGGTCTCTTTGGAAAAGGAGTCGGTTTTGCTTCCCGTTTGTCCTTTAGGCCACTTGTTAGAATGACTAATGCCATTCGTAAAATGGGGCAAAATTCCCTTCATCAATGTCTCCCTTAGCAACCTCAATTGTCGTAAATCGAGGACCACCTGTATAAACACCATCGTGAAAACACGGAGTTTTTCTTTCGTCTTTAAGGCGACTTCCGTGTTTCTGTTTAAATGGCAGTTTAGAGCAGGCCAAAAAATATATATTTTGGGCAACTTTGACAATAAGGGATTAAGCAGTCGCTGGAGGCTTAAGAGAACAATTCTGCAAAACTAGACACACACATACATAAACACACACAGTTGTATCAAACCAAGCATTGGTCAAAAGACGGCACCTATGACTGTAGTGAAAATCCCTACCTTTTTCTTTCCTGAGCAGTAGTGTTTTCGAGTGTGAGTGTGTGTGTGTGTGTGTGTGTGTATCTCTTTTTCTTTTGCTTTTCGGCCTGTGTGTTCTGCCCATATTTAACCCTTTGTGCGGCTTTCAGCTATTCTGGGCAACTGAAAAGTAGAAAAATGGTTCCTGAAAACGATTTCCATCAGAAGGACCTTCCCACCCGGAACGCTGTACCCACCATGGTGCAAAACGGGCCAGGGGGAGCCGGGCTGCCTCCGCTCACGATAAACACAGCTAAATTGGAAGAAGGCACTGCTGAGGAGACAGGTGGGTTTGCTGCCATCGTTAAAATAAGGATGGATTTGGAATGACTTATGCCTAACTCAACACGGGATTTAACTTTTGATGAATTAAAGAAGCCCAAATAATCATTCTCTATGCACCAAGCTGTGGCTTGAATAACATTTTGCAGAGTTTATTTTCAGTACGTCCATGATGTCCTTTTTCATTCCCCCCCCATTCCTCTCCCCCTCCCCCCAAAAAATCAGCCCACAACTCACCTCCTTGATCTTTGCAGATTGCCCAGTACACAAAAGGAGATTTAGAAGGAGGCTAACAAAGTGTTGTCCCTCTCGAAATGTTTACAACTGTCACTTAATCGATGTTCGTAATTTCTTCCCTTTTTTTTTTTTTTTAAACCAGATAAGTTGAAGGAGAAGTCTCAGGGTGCGGTTAAAGTGGTCAACAAAGCTGCCAACGCGACACCCAAAGTGATTGCGAGCAACGGAAACAGCAGGTGAGGGCCGGTCTGCCTTGGTATCTTTTGAACGCAGAACCTCCTGGCGGGGGAGGAGGCGTTGGGCTGCTGGGGATAGAAACAGCCCTGGGAAAAAGAGATAAATCTTTTACTGATGCTTCCCGCTGCTGGGTGATGGGAAGAACAATTTCACCTCTGCCTTGGCATCCTCTGAAGAAGTGGTGCTCACCACAGCAGCCCTTTGCAGATTGGGAAGGCCTGTGAACGAGCCCATGCCATGTCCTCAGCACTAAGCCCGTGCCAAAGAAATAAAATCGCTTCTCGTTAGTTGTGCTAATAAATGCCAGAGGAAGAGGACCTGTCTGGCAGAAACTCTTCGAGTTTGCATCTCTTTTGGCTTAAGTTTGTTCGTTTATTATGAAATTTATTTGCTGCCCATCTTCCGACCAACCCCTCTGGGCGACTTACAACATAAAAACATTTAAAACAAACATTCAAATCATCAATTATTACGAGAGCAGTTCAGAAACAAACCTCCATTTGGTTATNTTGAAATGCCTTAGCAGTCGTCGCTCGGCGCCAAATCTGGGCTATATGGGGTGGGGTGATTAAAAACATCCCATCGGAACTGCTTCAAAAGTTCTTGGGGGCGTCTAGCGGTGTGAGGGCGAGCATTATCGTGAACCAACACCACGCCGGAAGTGGTACCGTAGAAAATCCCACCAAATGTGAAGATGCCAAAGGAGTCCTGCTAGTGAAGTTCATGGAGCGTGGTTTGACCATCCATTCAGAAGTCTACTGTGAAACGTTAACGAAAACTCAGACAAGCTGTCCATAACAAGCATCAGGGCAGGCTGACTTCCGGTGTGGCGTTGGTTCGCGGTAACGCTTGTCCGCACACAGGTAGATGCACCAAGGACTTTTGAAGCAGTTCCGTTGGGATATTTTTGATCACACACATACATACACACACCCATAGCCCAGATTTGGTGCCGAGCGACCAATAAGGAATTGTAAGATGTTACGAAAAGTGCCTCAATTTGGATGGCAATGATGTTGAAAAGTCATGTCACGTTGTAGTTTTCTAATGTGTATAATAAAAGTTCTATATCTGCGAGGATCTGTTGATAACCAAACGGAGGTTTATTCCCGAATCGCCCTCGTACGATAGCAGAGCAGGTTAAAAATCATTAACACAAGATGGCAAAGGAAGGAGCCGGACACAGGGAATGTGGGGGGGAGAAGGTGAAATTAAGTTTTAATTAGTCAACTATCTCTGGTGGGAACTCTCCTATTGGGTCCCCAAGCCACAATTGCTAATCATTCATTTTCAGCAGAACGATACAGGTAGTCCTTGACATACGGCCCACAGTTGAGATCTGAACTCCCGCCGCTAAGCGACACAGTCATTAAGGAAGCCATCACGTGACTGCGCCCAATTCTGTGGCTGTTTTGCTGCCCTCTTTAGGCAAATCCAATCTTCCCCCATTGATTTTGCTTGCTGGGAAGATCGCAAGCGGCGGTCACGTGACCCCCAGGATGCCCCAACCATCATAAATACATGCCGGTTGCCAAGTCATCCCAGTCGTGATCCCATGACCGTGGGAGATGCTCTGATGGTCATAAGCGTGAGGACCAGTTCCCTTTTTCAGAGCCGCCGTAACTTCAAATGATTGCTAAATAAATGGCCGTAAGTCAGGGACTTAACTTGTACAGATACTGCTAAGGGCGACGGTTTAAACTGTTCCGATGCTAACCCCTCACTTCCTTGTCTCGGGCGCAGCAAACTTGTCAAAGAGAAAGAGGACAAAGAGAAATGCGGGAAGGAAAAAGAGAAGGAGAAGAAAGAGAAAATTCCAGCTGGCACTCCTGAAGCTAAATTACTGGGAAAAGACGGGAAGGATAAGCCAAAGGAAGAGAGGGCGAACAAGGAAGAGAAAGCGAGAGAGGCCAAGGAGAAGACACCCAAGACTGACAAAGAGAAGGAGAAAATCAAGCGAGAAGAAAAATCATCCAAAGAGGAAAAATCCAAGATTATTGTGTCCAACACCGAGTCCAAATCAATGGCGGACAAGGAAAGAGAGAAGGAGCCATCAAGAGAGAGAGAAGTGGCCAAGGAGATGATGAAATCCAAGGAAATCATTAGAGGAGGAGGAGGAGGAGGAAGTGGTGGAGGAGGAGGAGGAGGAGGAGAGAAGATTCCACTTGCTGGGTCCTTGAAGTCACCTGTTCCCCGGTCAGAAACTTCAGATTCCGAAAGGGGTAGGTTTACACCCTATTTTGTTTGGGCCAGCTTTTAATTTTCTTAGCAAAAGAACATTGCCACTGGACAGAGGTGATTCCTTACTCGCTGCTGTTGCAGCAGCTGAAAGGAGTTCCATGGGAAGTCCAAAGTCATCCAGCGGGTTTCCATGCCTAAGGCCGGGACTAGAACTCACCGTCTCCTGGTGATTGGCCCAAAGTCTCCCAGACAGCTTTCATGCCTAAGGCGGGATTAGAACTCACCGTCTCCTGGTGATTGGCCCAAAGTTACCCAGACAGCTTTCATGCCTAAGGCGGGACTAGAACTCACCGTCTCCTGGTGATTGGCCCAAAGTCTCCCAGACAGCTTTCATGCCTAAAGTGGAACTAGATTTCACCATCTCCTGGTGATAGGCCCAAAGTCACCCAGCCGGCTTTCATGGCTAAGGTGGGACTGGAACTCACCGTCTCCTGGTGATTGGCGCAAAGTTTCCCAGCCAGCTTTCATGCCTAAGGTGGGACTAGAACTCACCGTCTCCTGGTGATTGGCCCAAAGGTACTCAGCCAGCTTTCATGCCTAAGGTGGGACTGGAACTCACCGTCTCCTGGTGATTGGCCCAAAGTCTCCCAGCCAGCTTTCATGCCTAAGGTGGGACTAGAACTCACCGCCTCCTGGTGATTGGCCCAAAGGTACTCAGCCAGCTTTCATGCCTAAGGTGGGACTGGAACTCACCGTTTCCTGGTGATTGGCCCAAAGTTAGCCAGCTTTCATGCCTAAGGCGGGACTAGAACTCTCCATCTCCTGGTGATTGGCCCAAAGTCTCCCAGCCAGCTTTCATGCCTAAGGTGGAACTAGATTTCACCAACTCCTGGTGATAGGCCCAAAGTCACCCAGCGGGTTTTCATGCCTGGCAGGACTAGAACTCCCCGTCTCCGGGTTTGTAACCCGTTGCCTTGATCCCTGTCTGGGCTTCATCCATTTTGGGAAGGCGGCCTCAATTAGTTGGCCAGTCAGCAAGCTAAGCAGGGGTTGATGTGCCAAGAAATTGGGCCTCCTGGCTTCTGTAGACTCTCCAATACGGAGACTCCATTCACTTGAAAGGTTTAACCCCCCGACTTCTGTCTCTGTGTCCCTCCCCCCTTTTGTTTTTCCAGAACAAAAACGTCGCAAAATAGATACCCATTCTTCTCCGTCACATTCCTCAAGTGTAAAGGTTAGTATGTCCTGAGGAAGGCAACGCCCATTTTCTAGGCTCTCGTCTTACGTGGAATGCCAGTCTCGACTTTCCTTCCTTCCTTCCTTCAAGTTTGGTGCCGAGTTTTGAAGCCTTTGGAGGTGGTTGTTATTTTTTTTTTTCCCCGATGCATTTAGAAAAACAAAAAAATGCATTCCTTTTGATTGGTTGGCGGACTCTTTTTTACTACTACTATTATTATTATTATTATTTTCAAAAGTAAATAAAACGGAAACCTCTTTTTTTGTATTAGAGGAAATAAAAAAGAAAGAAAGAAATTAAAACTTCAAGGACCTAGCACGAAGCGTTGTAAATAGAGTATGGAAATATCCAGATGGTTGTTACATTTTTTTTTGTATTTTTTTTTTTTAAAAAGTGCAAACAAGCCAGAAGTGCCTACGCCGTTTTTTTTTAAAGCAGTCAGATATTTATATATTTTTTGGAGTGCAGTGGTAGCTACAAGCAAGCGAATCTCAGCACGCCGGGCGAAGCGTGAGGGTGGTGTTCTTTCTGTCTTTTTTGTTCCTGCCTTGATTGATCGGGAAGAATCGATCTGTTAAGCCTTGAAGAATTTCACGGCGGAAACCGGGAACGTGGAGGCGTCTGCTACATTCATCAGGCTGTTTATTGAGCGTCTTCCTACTGAACCAAGAGAAGTCTTTGAGTCCTGTTTTTTTTTTAAAAAAAAAGTCTCCTTGGTGATCAGCTCTCCTGTAGTTGTGTATGTTCAGGCAGCCCGTGGGCCACCCTCCTTGCGAGGTTTGTTTATATTCCACTGAGTTTCCCACTCTGTTGAGCTCTGCGCTCTGCATAATCCAGATGTGGCAGCCCAACTCTCCACTCAACAAGCGAAAAAACCCCAGCAGCCGAGCACAGCCCAGCCCAGCCCGGCCCTAAACCCCGGGGCTGCAGCCTCCTTTGAAGACTCAGGGTAGCGATTCCTTGCTCCGTGTTTTATTTCCTTTTTATTTCCCAAACCGCCCATGCTCATGGATTCTTTTGAGTTTGCAGTACGGTTGAAGCGTGCCAACTGTAAGTTTAACCGATCCCTTATGTCCGCGCACTGGGCCGTGTGTGGGGATGTCACTCTGACTTGCCAACATTTAAAGAAAATTAAATTTAAAAAAAAGAAAAGAAAAAAGACAAGCTCTTTTAAGAAGTTGGCTTGGAGTGGAGACTAGCTAGAGCAGGGCCCTTGCACCGTGGTTCTGGGACTTCAACTCCCAGAATTCCTGAACCAGCATGGCTGGCTGAGGAATTCTGGGAGTTGAAGTCCACGAGACATAAAAGAGCCAAGGTTGCCTATCCCTGTTCTAAAACAAACCTTGATTCTTGGGCTGGTGGTGCTTTGCATTTCAGGGAGCGAGTGGTAATGACAGCCAGCTCAGTGATGCCACGGTGGCGGGAAGCACAGCCCTCACATCAGTTTTTATGTTGGCTTTTGAGAGAATAGGATAGGAAACGTGCAGGGGAATAATGCCACCTGATTAATACTTAAATTGCAATTTCCCCCCAATAATTAGACTAGAACTATAACTTGTACAATAAAGTTTTGGCAAAGAAAGATAGTGGGGGAGGCAATGTCATTTTAAAAAAAAAGAAAAAGAAAACTTAAGTTAAGAGCACATCTGCTCAGTAGCTCATTTGATTGATGTAATTAGCCTAGGTTTGTATGCATACAATTGTCTTTAAAAAGTATTAACGCTCTTTTTATTCCCGGAGGGGAAGTTTGTTTTGTTTTGTTTTGTTTTGTTTGTTGTTTTGAGATTCTGCCCCCAGATTTCCCACGCTCCAGTGGTTTCTGGGAACCCTCTCAGCTTACCTGTCATCTCCATTCATTTTCTGCAGGACAATCTCAGCGAACTCAAGGACTCCACAGTTAAGGTTTGAGTCTTTCGCCCTTCAGCTTCCGATTTTATTTTTTATTTTATTATTATTTTTTAAATTGCTTTTGCGGTGGTGAGGATGATGATGATGATGATGTCGAAAGGTTTTGGTAAAGGAGCACAACAGCAGAGCTCGGCAAGGTTGTCAGTTGCGTACGGTTGTGGCAAGGCAGCGTTTTGTTCTCTTGCTCTGTTGCAGCTTTTCACAGTCTGTTCCAGACACTTGGTGGTCCCTTTTGAAGAAGACTATTACAGATAGTCCTCGCCTTACAACTCTTCATATAGTGACCATTCAAAGATACAATGGCACTGAAAAAAAAATGACCGTTTTTCTCACCTACAACTGTTGCAGCATCCCCAGGGTGACGTGATCAAAATTCATGCACTTGGCAGCCGACTCATACTTACGACGGTATAAATTTCCCCCAAAATTGCCTTCCTCGGACATGTGGCTGTCCCATTCTTTTAAAATAAGCTAAATTCTCTCTCCCTGGTAAACTGCATGCACACATGCACGGCATTTTCTTGAAACAAAGGAAAAGTGGCTCACAGTTCCTGTCCCAATATTAACCAGGTTTAACCCTGATTAGCTTTTTCAAGATCAGCCCAAATGAACTGATGCCACCTGCCAGTTTAAATAACTCGGCAACCAATATTTGGAACATGACCAAATGCCTCTTTTCGACCCCGTTTTTCTCTTACTACAGACCTATGAAATTTAAGCTGCCTTCACAGCAAACTCAGTGCTGTTTTGAGAGGTGATTTTATTTTCATGGCAAAATATATATATATGAACTTCTGGTTGCGGTTTGTGATGGTTCAATATATTTCCATGATATGAAACATCTATTCGAGATATATATATATATGCAGGTCTTGGCGTATTTGGGTCTTTTCCCGTGTAAGATTGAGAGTATCTTGGCGACGTTTCGACGAGGTCCCACTCGTCATCTTCAGGCTGGGGTCTTCGGCTTCGTGCTTGTGCGAGCAAAGTGTGATCGGAGCTGCCGTCTCTCTATAAATATTGGTGGGGATGTGGGGGGTGCTGGCTTTGTTGCTGTAGGTGGGTTGGTTGGCTGTGTTGGAGTTATTGTTTGCGGATTGTTCGGCTGTTTTGTAACATCCTGAGTAGCTGAGGTGCTGGCTGTGTGCCCATTAGTCTTTTGCCGAACAATCCGCAAACAATAACTCCAACACAGCCAACCAACCCACCTACAGCAACAAAGCCAGCACCCCACACACCCCCACCAATATTTATAGAGAGACGGCAGCTCCGATCACACTTTACTCGCACAAGCACGATGCCGAAGACCCCCAGCCTGAAGATGACGAGTGGGACCTCGTCGAAACGTCGCCAAGATACTCTCAATCTTACATGGGAAAAGACCCGAATACGCCAAGACCTGTATACCTGTACCCGTGAAAATCTACGAAAATACACACACACACATACATGCCAGCATTTGGGTGCAAGATTGATTGAATTGCCTTGGACGTGATGTAGTAATTTTTTGATATTGCTCTGATTTAACAGCACCACATTAACCACTCCACTCCAGCATTGTCCAAAAGTAAAGAGAGCGAAGTAGACAAGAAAGATTTGGACAAATCGAGGGAAAGGTCCCGAGAGAGAGAAAAGAAAGATGAAAAGGAAAGGAAAGACCGAAAAAGGGTTTGTGATTTCTGCATATTCATGACACCGAGTACTAAGATAACACATTATCTCCAGCCTTTCTAATAAAAATGGCTTTGAGCAACTGTCTAGAAGCTTCTCATTAAAAGAAGACCACAGCTTTTAAGCCTTAATATTTACAAACTCGTGTTTCTAAAAGAAACCTTGTCTCGATGTTGCACCCATCTAGGATCATTCGAATAATGACCGCGACGTTCCCCAAGATTCAACCAAGCGTCGGAAAGAGGAAAACGGAACAAGTATGCTCTCTCTCCTGCTTCTTCTCTCCTTGATAGTTAATGCCTTGTTGGCTCCTTGGATGGCTTACTGACAGCTTATTTGTTTGCCCTGTCTAGCTGGTTCCTCCAAACACAATAAGAGTGAAAGTCCTTCTGACTCTCCCCCTCGTTCCAATGAGAAGGAGAAAGAGAAGAACAAGTCAAAATCCTCGAGCAAGGAGAAAGGAGATTCCATCAAAGTTGAAAAGGTGGAGAAAAGCTCTTCTGGAAGCAAAAAGGTAAGGCGATGGTTGATTTTTCTGGGTTGATGGTAACCATAATCTCGCTTCATTTGATTAGGTTGCGTTATCGGACTTTCGGTACCTTTTGAAGCTTATTTTTCTTTCCTGGACCAGACTTTGTTAACCAGAACACCATTAATAGGTTAGGCTTTATTGAACGAGAGAAGAGGAATGCAAAAATATAGAGCTTTCTTTCGGAAGAACGAATTCACTAGTTTACATCAAAAGAAACCCCCACAGTATTCCCTGATTCATATTGCTAAAGTATGATGTGTTTAAGTCATATTTATCCACCCCCCCCCCTTATCTATTTTTGTCTAGGAGTCCAGGCACGATAAAGAAAAACCAGAGAAGAAAGAAAAACGGGATAGTACTGGGAACAAAGAAGAAAAAAAACAATATCCTTTCGCTGTGCTAGCGTTCACATTGGTTTATCTGGTTTTCTAAGAAATTCTTTTCAAAAAATGATTTCCTTAACAGTAGATCCACCCATAAATCTTCAGACAAGCATAGATAATGAGCACTGCTCTGACCAAGGTGAGCATAATTTGTTTTGACTTCTCATTGGAGATGGAAGCAGGTACTCGCCACCTCATTCCTGTTGAGAATGACTTTGAGGGAATTGACCGTTCCATATAAGTTAGGTGAGGCCTACAGGAATGTTCCCTATTCATAAAATTGGAGTTTCTCTGTGAGGTGGTGCGGATGGGCCCTGAGATGATGGTATAACAGTCTTGTATTTAAATCAAAAGGTAAATTTAGGGTTTCCGTATTTTGGATAATCCATAATCCCATAATTATATCCTGTCCAGGGTCATCCTAACGGCCAAGGCTGGACAACCCCTGCTCTAAATGCAGAAATGCCAAATTGGAGCATTCCCATTATGGATGTGAGTCATGGCAGACCTAAAATGGGTCAAGACGTGAACAACCCACTTTTACAACCCTTTGGTTTTGCGGCAGTCATTCAATGAACCCATTGTTTGCTATGAGGCTTTTTTTTTTTTTTTTTTTTGGGCCAGAAACCGAAAGTAAATGCCCGTTTTCAGCCAAAAATGTAAAATCGGTTATGTGGCCATGTGACACTGCAATAAGTACAGTCATCAATAAAAGAGAACATTTGTAGCTCAGAGTTGAAAGGATCTTGGTGATCTCTGGGCTTGGTTGTTTTCTTGCAGAAGTTTCATGACCCAAAAGTAGGTAACATCATCAGTTACCTAGTTTGGGTCCTGAAACATCTGCAAGACAACAGGCAAACTCAGAAAGCACCAAGGACCCCTCCAATACAGTCGTGTGACTCTAGGGGGATGGGCCTGGCCCTTAGAACTTCAGAACCAGGTTGTAAATCCCTTTTGGAGAGATCTGTTGCAACTTTGGATGGTCACTAAGTGACCAGGCGTAAGTCGAGGACTACTTGCACCACCTTGGGTTAAAGTGTTGAAGCAGATGTTAGCCAAATATCTGTAGGGAATGAACAACGAGAATCCAGACGAAGAAACTAGAGTTGATCTCCAAAGTACAATTTGTAGCTACACGTAAATTCCATCCTGGGCTAAATTCACTTCATGTCAGATGTGAAGAATCAGGATCATATGTGAAGCCTACACACAAGAATCTAATCAACTAGCAGTCATCACTAAATTGACTCTAGATAAGAGTCAACAGAATTCAAGGGGGAACTGGACTTGGAGCATTTGTGGGCACGTAGCGATTCTAGGCTAAGTCCTCTCTTGACTTCGCCCCCAGGCTCTGTCTCTTCTCCTACTACCCTTCAGCTGCCCATTAACTGTACTTTATTGAATGAATTGGATCAGTGGTGGACCATTCTCATAACTTAAGCTCGTTTCAGCTTCTGCTTCTTTCGTGAAACATATCTTAGTAATTGCACTTCTCTCCCTTTTAGGGTGAGGTTCAGACAAGAAGATGGTGAGCTGTGACGAGACATGAACTTTCCAGACGCGAATTTTGATTGCACACAAGATTGTGAATGAAGTGGACCTGTCTCCATCTCCTTAAATTATTCACCTCTCTGCTTTATTTCTCTCCCGTTGCTGAAGGTGTTGATGGTTGAGTTGTACATTAGTGTAATTTTAACTCGTCGCTTAAGTTTCTTAAACATTTATTTTCAGTACTGGCTGGAAGTGTTTACCTGTTCCATATTTTTTAGCACAGTGTGCTGCCAACAGTTGCCATCGTGCAAATGAGGTTTTTCATATGTACAGAGTTCTTACTTTAGGTTATCAAAATACTTCCTCCGTTTAGCCATTTTTATTTTTTATTTTTCCTCCAATTGGAAATGCGTTATTTTAGGTGTTTGGGAAAAAAAACAAAAACCACAATGACAAATAAACAGTTATTGAACGTTTGGATTTTACCTCATTTAAAAGAAAAAATCCAGTTTTTATTTATTGTTTTTAATATTGATAATTAAAACCGAGGGGGGGCACTGTTTTCAAGCAATGCTAAGGAAGTATTTGTATATTATGTGCACAACCGTGACTTGTTTAAAAAAAGAGAGAGAGAGAGAGAGAGAGAGAAGAAGGGAAACAGAGGACTACCCCATGCTCTGTTGTTCCTCACGATGCTCTTTACGTTTGTCATAATGTTTTTAAAGAAATTGGGGACTACTTGCTTCCGGAAAAAAAAAAAAATTCAGACCAATTAGGTTTCAATATTACAGCTACAGGAACTTTGTATCGGTGGACTTTAGTCCAAAAAAAATAAAAAAATTTAAAAAAAAGTTTCACAATGACCTTTTTAAAAAAAAAAAACAAACAAACAATTTTTTTATCTGAAATTCTACCAGTGTAATCTTTTTTCTAAATAAAAAATAGTTTTCTCAACGGGTCGTAAATCCTTGTGTGCGTTGCTTATTCAGATGTTTTCGTGGGCTGGAATTCAAGTGGTGTGTGTCATCCTCCAATCCTCTCGTTTTTACTTAAAAAAAAATTTTTAAATTAAAAAGTTCCCTTTTAGCAGCAAACTTCCCCGAAGGCTGTTGTTGCCTTCCTGACCTCACCGATTTTATGATACTTTTCGTTTCGGAGGTCTGAAAAGCTGTTTATAGAGTGATGCCCTCATAACAAATATGTCAATGGATCCAAAATTAGCTGGAATTGTATAATTCCTGTGATCAATCTATAAACCCAATTATTTTGATCAAAAGAAGAGATTAAATTTACCCGGTATTTCCTCCCCCCCTTTCAAAAAAATCCATTTTGGCTTTTCTGTCATAAAAACATTGAAAAAGCTACTATAAAGAAATGTCTGATTTCAGTGCCTTGTAATAATAGTGAGGACAATAAAAAAAAAATCGAAGGCCTAACCTGCCAATTTAACCAGCTTGCTGTGGAAGGCTTTGTAAGAATCTGGACGATTAAAGTAATTACTCTTCTCAAAAGATTTTGCAAAAATAAGCGCTTTTTTTTTTTTTACAGCTACTATATTTTATACAAAGGGTAAGAGAATGCAGGGTTTTGTTTTTTTTTAATGGGTAGAATGAAGCCTGGAAAATCTCAATGTCTTCCACAGTTTTTGGCCATTCAAGGAAGGGAAACATTGATTTTACAATGGATTCACATGCTTTCTTTTCCTAAAAGGAAGATATAATCAAGCCCTCGTTGTTTGTCTGAATGATTTTTTTTTAATCGCTTCAAAGGCCATTGAGACTTTGAAATCAATTTGTAATGATTTGTCCTGCCCGCTGAGAAAAGTTACATGGTAAGTTAAACGTTTTAACTCCATTTATGGTAGGGAGTTTGTAAAAAAATATAAGGCGAGGGATAATGAGTAGCTAGTTAAAAGCGTTGAATACAGGGCAATTTAAAATATGGTATGATTTTGTTTATCCGGGGTAGATCCTGCCCATCTCACTTTTAGAACGTTTCCGCGGAGGTGTATTATTAAAAACATAACCCTAAAAATTTTATATCTCAATAAAAGGAGTTAAAAACAAGGATAGACTAAATTAAGAGTTAAAAAGGCCTTCAGTTAACAAACGTACTTGCAACGGGGTGGTCTGGCCAAGAAAAAAATAGATAGAATAGGCATTTATGCCACTGTGTAAAACCACAACTATTAAATCTCAATCCCTAATAACAGATTCTCCACTTCCAACAGTTCATTTAGTGACCATTTGATGTTACAACGGCACTGAAAAAAGGGACGTACGACCCTTTTTCACATTTACTACCCTTTGTAGCAGCCCCACGGTCACATGATCAAAATTCAGACGCTAGGCAACCGTCTCATATTTATGACGGTCGCCATGTCCCGGGGTCACCTGATCCCCTTTTGCAATCTTCTTGACCAGAAAAGTCGATGGGGGGAAGCCACTTAACGACCGTGTCACTAACTCAACTGCTGCAGCGATTCACTTAAGAACTGTGGCAAGGAAGATTGCAAAACGGAGCAAAACCCACAACTATCTCACTTAGCAACAGAAACGCTGGGCTCAAATGTGGTTGTAAGTTGAGAACTACCTGTATGACACTCTTCCCCCCCCCCATATTAGAGAGATATACCTTTTCCAACCTGTAGAGCAGAGGTCCCCAACCTTTTGTGGGCACCAGGGACCGGTTCCGTGGAGAGAGGTTTTTCCACGGACCGGAAGGGGTGTGGTTTTGTGTGCTGCCTGCATCCCACGGATGGGGCTGTGCTTGTTTGTGCAGACCGGTTGCTGGCATGCTGCAGCCCGGTACCGGTCCACAGACCGGGGGTTGGGGACCCCTGCTGTAGAGGACATAGAATTCTAGGGCTGGGATGGACTTCCCCCTTCGTGAGAACTTGAACGTAACCCTAACTCTTTTATTTCCAAATTTTCTTTGTGTGCACGAGGCAAACATGATAGCTTTTGTAGCTTCTGCTCTTTAAATTCAAAGCTCTCCTAGACGAAGATAGCAGCATCTTCGTCTAGGAGAGAAGCAACCGAGAACTAAGGAGAAATTTCCTAAAAGTGAGAACAATGAATCAGTGGAACGACTTGCCTCCAGAAGTTGTGAGCGCTCCAACACTGGAAGCTTTCAAAGAAGAGACTGGACAGCCATTTGTCTGAAATGGTATAGAACAGTGGTTCTCAACCTTTTTAATGCCACGACTCCCAACCGGTCGTAAGTCGAGGACTAAACCGGTCGTAAGTCGAGGACTACCCAACCGGTCGTAAGTCGAGGACTTTCCCTGCCCGGGAGCACCATGCATGCGTGGTTCCGCCCCCTGCGCCGGCCGAGGCGTAGCTGGCAAGCGGCAGAGACGGAGCAGGCCGACCACCAGCTGGCCCAGCTCAAGGGAGATAAGGCACCCGCTGGAAAAGGGGGGAAAAATGGCGGACAGCCTTGCTTGGCGACCCCCGTGAAATGGTCGATCGACCCCAAATGGGGTCGCGACCCATAGGTTGAGAACCGCTGGTATAGAGTCTCCTGCTTGAGCAGAGGTTTGGACTAGATGACCTCCAAGGTCCCTTCCAACTCTCTTATTCTGATGGATCCGTTCTGAGGCTCCGACGGCTAAAAAGAGACCAAAGGAAGAAAATCAGTATATTTTGGCAGACTGAACTGGCCACTGCATGTCAGTATTGATCTAAATTATGCAAAGGAAAAGCAGGAATGGCAGAAAACGGCTTTTGTAAAACAATGGCTCCCCAAAGGCTGAAAGGGGATCAGAGCCAATAAAACCATGAAACTCTTTGATTATGATGCTATTCCTTCAAACTTAACTTCATCTTGTGAAGTAAGCCGCTACCCGTAACATTCGTGCATTTTCTTCTTTTAAACCAAACGCATGTCTTTTTGCTAATGAAATGCATCTTATTCTAACGCCGACACCAACGCAGGATGTTCTCTGTCCTAAACAGAAACCTGAACATCATTTTCTCAATAAATAAATATAGTTCTGTCCACTGCAGTCTTCGGCACACTGCATGGTGAAGAACCCCCGGTGCATTTTTTTTCCCCTCACCTGATAGGTGGCCATTTTATGCAGAGGTTGCACAGTTTACAACTGGCCCCTTCTCACAAAACGTGTCTAACGCACAAAGTTATTATTTTGCCTATGCTGAGAGAAAGTGGATCACAACATTGTCTGTTCTTTGGGATCCTCGGTGCTCTCTGAGCTTGGCGGTTTTCTTGCAGACGTTTCATCACCAAACTAGGTAACATCATCAGTGCTAGAAGGAAGGAGGGTTTACTCTTTGTATTCTAGTTCATCTTATTTAAAAATAGAAATAAGAGGTTCGCAGTGAGATAGACTGCATATGGCAGGCAGGCTGCCAGCTGGACTGAAACCATCTGAACTCTAGTGATGGTCTCTGTGTGAACAAAAATAGGACTGAGGTTGGAAAGGGGTCATTTTTCAGTGACTACTCTTCCATTTTGCAGAATCTCTGCAAAACAGCCTCTGTGTACCTCTGTATGACAGCCTCTTGTTTTAACTTAGAGTTGCCAGTTTTGAGTTAATGGGCGCATTTTATATTTGTGAAAATGAAGAAGCAAAGATGATTCTAGTTCTAGTGAAAAGAAGCAGTAGGGGTTGACATGGCAGCAGTGTTCCAATATCTGAGGGGTTGCCACAAGGAAGAAGGGGTCAATCTATTTTCCAAAGCCCCTGAAGGCAGGACAAGAAGCAACGGATGAAAACTAATCAAGGAGAGAAGCAACCTACAAATAAGAAGAAATTTCCTGACAGTGAGAAAAATTTAACCAGTGGAAAAGCTTCCCTTCAGAAGTTGTGGATGCTCCATCACTGGAGGTTTATAATAAGAGATTGGACAGCCATTTGCCTGGAATGATACACGGAATGATACTTGCTTGAGCAGGGGGTTGGACTAGAAGACCTCCAAGGTCCCTTCCCACTCTATTACTCTGTGGTTCTCCTATGATTTCTTTCTTCATTCCAGAAGAACAACAGGATACAACTTGGAGGCATTAGAAATGAAGCCTGATTTAAATATCTGTTACTTTCTTGGTCATTCCAATACAAAACTGTGACTTAGTTTAACTGTCATGTTTTGAATAAGCTACAGCTGGCTATGTTGCCATAACATGACAAGCTACACTTGGTTTTAGAGCAGATTCAGCTTATAGTTATATTAATGACGAGCTGTTTACTAATCCATACAATATTCTGGGTTTACATACCAGTTATAATTTAAACACATCAGTTGGGTCCAACACACTAAGTTAAATATGTAGTTTGGGTTTTTATGTTGGGGTCATGTTAAAACAATGGATGAGCAAATGAAGGTTTCATGGTATCGAAATCAGTTCTTTCTGCTAGTTCACCCCTTAGTCTGTTGAATTGTTCTACAGAATTTAAAGATTGATTGATTGATTGATTGATTGATTGATTATGTGCCATCAAGTCATTTCTGACTCCTAGCAACCACGTAAATTTATTTTCTCCATGATGATCGGTCCCTAACACGTTCTTTCAAGTTTTCCAATGGTGCCCACATTGCCATCGTAATTAAGTCAGTCCATCCCCCTTGTTGCTGGCCATCCTCTTCTTCTCTTTCCTTCCATCTTTCCAAGCACAAGAGCCTTTTCAAGAGAGCTGGGTCTTGGCATAAGATGTCCAAAGTAGGATAATTTAGACCAGGGGTCTTCCAAACTTGGCAATGTTAAGACTTGTGGACTTCGACTCCCAGAATGCAAGTAGAATGCAGGTTGAAGTCCACAAGCCTTAACATTGCCAAGTTTGGGGGACCCCTGATTTAGTCTAACAGAATTTGGAGATAGGAGTCTCAGTTTGTTTGCATAATGATCTCCTAGTACTGTTCAAAAACAGCTGTCAAAAGAAAGCTGCAGTTATTGAGGATTTGGAATTCACTCCGTCTATAAACGTTGGGGATGGGGTTCTCCCACCTCTCAGGCAGAATAGAAAGAGAGGTTTCCCGCTTAGCTAAGCAGAATTATGGCGTTAAATAGTATTGACGTCAGCAAGGGTTTGCGTAGGTCAGCATAAGCTTTATGGATGAGGATAGGAACAGATAGGTAGGCATCTGTGTTTAAAAAAAATGATTTATAGCCGAAAGATTTTCAATTCAGAGGCGGCCTCGAATGTCAGTTGCACAATTACTATGCTCCCGAACCAGGGAATGCAAAGTCAACGCAAACACGGCGTTTTGGCAATTGCTTTCCCTCCAGATCACGGGCAGGTGTAACTGAAGGACAATCCTCAACAAGACTGTTGGTTCAGCTAAAGGATGATAAATTGCCAGGGACGTCAGCCAATTCTTTGCAAACAATTGAAAAGTGCCTTTGGCATAAACGTCTTCTTAGGTGGGGTTTACTCATTAGCCAAGTTGTGTGGGTTTGGATAACACATGGAAATCATAAACCATGACTAAAGTCGGACCTGAAGCTAGACTACAATTTCAATAATAGCATTAGCACTTAGACTTATATATTGCTTCACAGTGCTTTACAGCCCTCTCTAAGAGGTTTATAGAGTCAGCCTATTGCTTCCCTGACAATCTGGGTCCTCATTTTACCAACCTTGGAAGGATAGATGACTGATCTATCAGGAGCCGGTTGGGATCGAACCCCTGGCAATCAACAGAATTAGCCTGCAATACAGCATTCTCAGCCTGCGCCACCACGGCTCCTAAGGAGAATATTTGTAGCTCAAGGTTGAAATGTGGGGTCCTTGGTGCTCTCTGAGCTTGGTTGTTTTCTTGCAGACATTTCATGACCCAACTAGGTAACATCATCAGTGCTAGGACTAGAGAGCACCCAGGACTCCTCATAGGCTGAAGTTTACCTGGCTAGCTTGCTCTATGTGCTGTGAGAACAGAGCTGGTGTAGGATCCTAAAGACATTTGTGCTCATCTGAAACGAAAGATTTTTGTGGCCTTGTGTGCATGTTTGAATGATGATAACCATCTTAAACGAACAAGTGGAAATTGGGAAATATTGTTCTGAATACTAATTACCATTGAAATATGATGGCTCCACATTGAAAAAGCCGTAGAATCCTGGAGGATCAGATTAAACCAGGATTATTCAACCGTGGCAACTTTAAGACTTATGGACTTCAACTCCCAGAATTCATTGTGATGCCAGAGAATAAATTTGGTCTTCCTTTGCTTGATGCCCCTGGGTGATGGTTTCTAAGGACAATTATTCTGTACCTGAAGGAGCACCCTGCCAATCACATAGTGTGAATGGGGTCGATATGATGTGTAAAGCAAAGCCAGCCATGGTTTATGGATCACTCTTAATCCATGGGTTAGGAGGCTTAACATGCAAATCAACCCACCAGGATTTTGCCCACAAACCACAATTAAAAATAGAACTTTGTTCAACACATCCTACCAACTCTTCTCGGAGTGTTTACAGTGTTTGAAATGTTATCTGGTATTGGGCAACGTGAAGATATATAACTCCCTACCTATGAAGGCCACTTTAAGTTCAACCGCTTCCTTCTAACAGTTGGATTTTGGGATTTGGAAGGGTTGATCTTAAGATAAGCGAGCCTATTTACAGTATCTCATGAACTCTTCTTATTCTGAAGAGTTTAGCTCCAAAAGTTCAGTTTATTGTGATTATTTTTAAATATTTTTTTAAAAAATAAAATAAAATAAAAGCCAAAAGTGACTGGAATTTACTAATGGAAACAGTAAAATAGGTCGAATTTGTCCAGAATTGGGCACCTAGCAGTTACTGTTCTTTATTGAAAGCATCTAATTATCTTCTTTGGAAATCTTGAGTCCGTCCCCAAATGACTTTTGCATCTCTTTGAGGCCATCTGATTGTCTTTCAGCCACTTTTCCTTGCTTCTCAGGCTAGCTGAAATCTCTCTGTCTGACTCTAAGAGATAATCTTGTGCAGCCAAGACTTCATTTATTAGTCTGTCCTCACAGTTCCTTTCACACGCCTATTGCTGCACAGTGTGAATCGTCCACAAATTAACAGTCTCCTTCTCAGTGGCATGCTGGAAATATTGGTATGTGGTTTGGGTGATTAGACTATATTGCAACAGACTCGTACTCAGTTCTGCTTGCTGGTTTTCTCATATGTTTCTGCACTGAGACTGGAGAAAAAGAAGGAAATTTCTGTTCAGAGCAATGTGAANATACTTCCTCCGTTTAGCCATTTTTATTTTTTATTTTTCCTCCAATTGGAAATGCGTTATTTTAGGTGTTTGGGAAAAAAAACAAAAACCACAATGACAAATAAACAGTTATTGAACGTTTGGATTTTACCTCATTTAAAAGAAAAAATCCAGTTTTTATTTATTGTTTTTAATATTGATAATTAAAACCGAGGGGGGGGCACTGTTTTCAAGCAATGCTAAGGAAGTATTTGTATATTATGTGCACAACCGTGACTTGTTTAAAAAAAGAGAGAGAGAGAGAGAGAGAAGAAGGGAAACAGAGGACTACCCCATGCTCTGTTGTTCCTCACGATGCTCTTTACGTTTGTCATAATGTTTTTAAAGAAATTGGGGACTACTTGCTTCCGGAAAAAAAAAAAATTCAGACCAATTAGGTTTCAATATTACAGCTACAGGAACTTTGTATCGGTGGACTTTAGTCCAAAAAAAATAAAAAAAATTAAAAAAAAGTTTCACAATGACCTTTTTAAAAAAAACAAACAAACAAACAATTTTTTTATCTGAAATTCTACCAGTGTAATCTTTTTTCTAAATAAAAAATAGTTTTCTCAACGGGTCGTAAATCCTTGTGTGCGTTGCTTATTCAGGTGTTTTCGTGGGCTGGAATTCAAGTGGTGTCATCCTCCGATCCTCTCGTTTTTACTTTAAAAAAAATTTTTTTTAAATTAAAAAGTTCCCTTTTAGCAGCAAACTTCCCCGAAGGCTGTTGTTGCCTTCCTGACCTCACCGATTTTATGATACTTTTCGTTTCGGAGGTCTGAAAAGCTGTTTATAGAGTGATGCCCTCATAACAAATATGTCAATGGATCCAAAATTAGCTGGAATTGTATAATTCCTGTGATCAATCTATAAACCCAATTATTTTGATCAAAAGAAGAGATTAAATTTACCCGGTATTCCCCCCCCCCCCCTCTCTTTCAAAAAAATCCATTTTGGCTTTTCTGTCATAAAAACATTGAAAAAGCTACTATAAAGAAATGTCTGATTTCAGTGCCTTGTAATAATAGTGAGGACAATAAAAAAAAAAATCGAAGGCCTAACCTGCCAATTTAACCAGCTTGCTGTGGAAGGCTTTGTAAGAATCTGGACGATTAAAGTAATTACTCTTCTCAAAAGATTTTGCAAAAATAAGCGCTTTTTTTTTTTTACAGCTACTATATTTTATACAAAGGGTAAGAGAATGCAGGGGTTGTTTTTTTTTTAATGGGTAGAATGAAGCCTGGAAAATCTCAATGTCTTCCACAGTTTTTGGCCATTCAAGGAAGGGAAACATTGATTTTACAATGGATTCACATGCTTTCTTTTCCTAAAAGGAAGATATAATCAAGCCCTCGTTGTTTGTCTGAATGATTTTTTTTTTAATCGCTTCAAAGGCCATTGAGACTTTGAAATCAATTTGTAATGATTTGTCCTGCCCGCTGAGAAAAGTTACATGGTAAGTTAAACGTTTTAACTCCATTTATGGTAGGGAGTTTGTAAAAAAAATATAAGGCGAGGGATAATGAGTAACTAGTTAAAAGCGTTGAATACAGGGCAATTTAAAATATGGTATGATTTTGTTTATCCGGGGTAGATCCTGCCCATCTCACTTTTAGAACGTTTCCGCGGAGGTGTATAATTAAAAACATAACCCTAAAAATTTTATATCTCAATAAAAGGAGTTAAAAACAAGGATAGACTAAATTAAGAGTTAAAAAGGCCTTCAGTTAACAAACGTACTTGCAACGGGGTGGTCTGGCCAAGAAAAAAATAGATAGAATAGGCATTTATGCCACTGTGTAAAACCACAACTATTAAATCTCAATCCCTAATAACAGATTCTTCACTTCCAACAGTTCATTTAGTGACCATTTGATATTACAACGGCACTGAAAAAAGGGACGTACGACCCTTTTTCACATTTACTACCCTTTGTAGCAGCCCCACGGTCACTTGATCAAAATTCAGACGCTAGGCAACCGTCTCATATTTGTGACGGTTGCCATGTCCCGGGGTCACCTGATCCCCTTTTGCAATCTTCTTGACCAGAAAAGTCGATGGGGGGAAGCCACTTAACGACCGTGTCACTAACTTAACAGCTGCAGTGACTCGCTTAAGAAGGTTGCAAAAGGGAGCAAAACTCACAACTATCTCACTTAGCAACAGAAACGTTGGGCTCAAATGTGGTTGTAAGTTGAGAACTACCTGTATGACACTCTTCCCCCTCCCCATATTAGAGATATATACCTTTTCCAACCTGTAGAGCAGAGGTCCCCAACCTTTTGTGGGCACCAGGGACCGGTTCTGTGGAGAGAGGTTTTTCCACGGACCGGAAGGGGTGTGGTTTTGTGTGCTGCCTGCATCCCACGGATGGGGCTGTGCTTGTTTGTGCGGACCGGTTGCTGGCATGCTGCAGCCCGGTACCGGTCCACAGACCGGGGGTTGGGGACCCCTGCTGTAGAGGACATAGAATTCTAGGGCTGGGATGGACTTCCCCCTTCGTGAGAACTTGAACGTAACCCTAACTCTTTTATTTCCAAATTTTCTTTGTGTGCACGAGGCAAACATGATAGCTTTTGTAGCTTCTGCTCTTTAAATTCAAAGCTCTCCTAGACGAAGATAGCAGCATCTTCGTCTAGGAGAGAAGCAACCGAGAACTAAGGAGAAATTTCCTAAAAGTGAGAACAATGAATCAGTGGAACGACTTACCTCCAGAAGTTGTGAGCGCTCCAACACTGGAAGCTTTCAAAGAAGAGACTGGACAGCCATTTGTCTGAAATGGTATAGAACAGTGGTTCTCAACCTTTTTAATGCCACGACTCCCAACCGGTCGTAAGTCGAGGACTAAACCGGTCGTAAGTCGAGGACTACCCAACCGGTCATAAGTCGAGGACTTTCCCTGCCCGGGAGCGCCATGCATGCGTGGTTCCGCCCCCTGCGCCGGCCGAGGCGTAGCTGGCAAGCGGCAGAGACGGAGCAGGCCGACCACCAGCTGGCCCAGCCCAAGGGAGGTAAGGCACCCGCCGGAAAAGGGGGAAAAAATGGCGGACAGCCTTGCTTGGCGACCCCCGTGAAATGGTCGATCGACCCCAAATGGGGTCGCGACCCATAGGTTGAGAACCGCTGGTATAGAGTCTCCTGCTTGAGCAGAGGTTTGGACTAGATGACCTCCAAGGTCCCTTCCAACTCTCTTATTCTGATGGATCCGTTCTGAGGCTCCGACGGCTAAAAAGAGACCAAAGGAAGAAAATCAGTATATTTTGGCAGACTGAACTGGCCACTGCATGTCAGTATTGATCTAAATTATGCAAAGGAAAAGCAGGAATGGCAGAAAACGGCTTTTGTAAAACAATGCCTCCCCAAAGGCTGAAAGGGATCAGAGCCAATAAAACCATGAAACTCTTTGATTATGATGCTATTCCTTCAAACTTAACTTCATCTTGTGAAGTAAGCCGCTACCCGTAACATTCGTGCATTTTCTTCTTTTAAACCAAACGCATGTCTTTTTGCTAATGAAATGCATCTTATTCTAACGCCGACACCAACGCAGGATGTTCTCTGTCCTAAACAGAAACCTGAACATCATTTTCTCAATAAATAAATATAGTTCTGTCCACTGCAGTCTTCGGCACACTGCATGGTGAAGAACCCCTGGTGCATTTTTTTTTCCCTCACCTGATAGGTGGCCATTTTATGCAGAGGTTGCACAGTTTACAACTGGCCCCTTCTCACAAAACGTGTCTAACGCACAAATTTATTATTTTGCCTATGCTGAGGGAAAGTGGATCACAACATTGTCTGTTCTTTGGGATCCTCGGTGCTCTCTGAGCTTGGCGGTTTTCTTGCAGACGTTTTCATCACCAAACTAGGTAACATCATCAGTGCTAGAAGGAAGGAGGGTTTACTCTTTATATTCTAGTTCATTTTATTTAAAAATAGAAATAAGAGGTTCGCAGTGAGATAGACTGCATATGGCAGGCAGGCTGCCAGCTGGACTGAAACCATCTGAACTCTAGTGATGGTCTCTGTGTGAACAAAAATAGGACTGAGGTTGGAAAGGGGTCATTTTTCAGTGACTACTCTTCCATTTTGCAGAATCTCTGCAAAACGACCTTTGTGTACCCCTGTATGACAGCCTCTTGTTTTAACTTAGAGTTGCCAGTTTTGAGTTAATGGGCGCATTTTATATTTGTGAAAATGAAGAAGCAAAGATGATTCTAGTTCTAGTGAAAAGAAGCAGTAGGGGTTGACATGGCAGCAGTGTTCCAATATCTGAGGGGTTGCCACAAGGAAGAAGGGGTCAATCTATTTTCCAAAGCCCCTGAAGGCAGGACAAGAAGCAACGGATGGAAACTAATCAAGGAGAGAAGCAACCTACAAATAAGAAGAAATTTCCTGACAGTGAGAAAAATTTAACCAGTGGAAAAGCTTCCCTTCAGAAGTTGTGGATGCACCATCACTGGATGTTTATAAGAAGAGATTGGACAGCCATTTGCCTGGAATGATACACGGAATGATACATGCTTGAGCAGGGGGTTGGACTAGAAGACCTCCAAGGTCCCTTCCAACTCTATTATTCTGTGGTTCTCCTATGACTTCTTTCTTCATTCCAGAAGAACAACAGGATACAACTTGGAGGCATTAGAAATGAAGCCTGATTTAAATATCTGTTACTTTCTTGGTCATTCCAATACAAAACTGCGACTTAGTTTAACTGTCATGTTTTGAATAAGCTACAACTGGCTAGGTTGCCATAACATGACAAGCTACACTTGGTTTTAGAGCAGATTCAGCTTATAGTTATATTAATGACGAGCTGTTTACTAATCCATACAATATTCTGGGTTTACATTCCAGTTATAATCTAAACACATCAGTTGGGTCCAACACACTAAGTTAAATATGTAGTTTGGGTTTTTATGTTGGGGTCATGTTAAAACAATGGATGAGCAATTGAAGGTTTCATGGTATCGAAATCAGTTCTTTCTGCTAGTTCACCCCTTAGTCTGTTGAATTGTTCTACAGAATTTAAAGATTGATTGATTGATTGATTGATTGATTATGTGCCATCAAGTCATTTCTGACTCCTAGCAACCACGTAAATTTATTTTCTCCATGATGATCGGTCCCTAACACGTTCTTTCAAGTTTTCCAATGGTGCCCACATTGCTATCGTAATTAAGTCAGTCCGTCCCCCTTGTTGCTGGCCATCCTCTTCTTCTCTTTCCTTCCATCTTTCCAAGCACAAGAGCCTTTTCAAGAGAGCTGGGTCTTGGCATAAGATGTCCAAAGTAGGATAATTTAGACCAGGGGTCTTCCAAACTTGGCAATGTTAAGACTTGTGGACTTCGACTCCCAGAATGCAAGTAGAATGCAGGTTGAAGTCCACAAGTCTTAACATTGCCAAGTTTGGGGGACCCCTGATTTAGTCTAACAGAATTTGGAGATAGGAGTCTCAGTTTGCACAATGATCTCCTAGTACTGTTCAAAAACAGCTGTCAAAAGAAAGCTGCAGTTATTGAGGATTTGGAATTCACTCCGTCTATAAATGTTGGGGACGGGGTTCTCCCACCTCTCAGGCAGAATATAAAGAGAGGTTTCCCGCTTAGCTAAGCAGAATTATGGCGTTAAATAGTATTGACGTCAGCAAGGGTTTGCGTAGGTCAGCATAAACTTTATGGATGAGGATAGGAACAGATAGGTAGGCATCTGTGTTTTAAAAAATGATTTATAGTCGAAAGATTTTCAATTCAGAGGCGGCCTCGAATGTCAGTTGAACAATTACTATGCTCCCGAACCAGGGAATGCAAAGTCAACGCAAACACGGCGTTTTGGCAATTGCTTTCCCTCCAGATCACGGGCAGGTATAACTGAAGGACAATCCTCAACAAGACTGTTGGTTCAGCTAAAGAATGATAAATTGCCAGGGACGTCAGCCAATTCTTTGCAAACAATTGAAAAGTGCCTTTGGCATAAACTTCTTCTTAGGTGGGGTTTATTCATTAGCCAAGTTGGGTGGGTCTGGATAACACATGGAAATCATAAACCATGACTAAAGTCGGACCTGAAGCTAGACTACAATTTCAATAATAGCATTAGCACTTAGACTTATATATTGCTTCACAGTGCTTTACAGCCCTCTCTAAGAGGTTTATAGAGTCAGCCTATTGCTCCCCCGACAATCTGGGTCCTCATTTTACCGACCTCGGAAGGATAGATGACTGATCTATCAGGAGCCAGTTGGGATCGAACCCCTGGCAATCAACAGAATTAGCTTGCAATACAGGATTCTAACCGCTGCGCCACCACAGCTCCTAAGGAGAATATTTGTAGCTCAAGGTTGAAATGTGGGATCCCTGGTGCTCTCTGAGCTGCGTTGTTTTCTTGCAGACGTTTCATGACCCAATTAGCTAACATCATCAGTGCTAGGACTAGAGAGCACCCAGGATTCCTCATAGGCTGAAGTTTAGCTGGCTAGCTTGCTCTGTGTGCTATGAGAACTGAGCTGGTATAGGATCCTAAAGACATTTGTGCTCATCTGAAACGAAAGATTTTTGTGGCCTTGTGTGCATGTTTGAATGATGATAACCATATTAAATGAATAAGTGGAAATTGGGAAATATTGTTCTGAATACTAATTACCATTGAAACATGATGGCTCCACATTGAAAAAGCCGTAGAATCCTGGAGGATCAGATTAAACCAGGACTATTCAACCGTGACAACTTTAAGACTTATGGACTTCAACTCCCAGAATTCATTGTGATGCCAGAGTATAAATTTGGTCTTCCTTTGCTTGATGCCCCTGGGTGATGGTTTCTAAGGACAATTATTCTGTACCTGAAGGAGCACCCTGCCAATCACATAGTGTGAATGGGGTCGATATGATGTGTAAAGCAAAGCCAGCCATGGTTTATGGATCACTCTTAATCCATGGGTTAGGAGGCTTAACATGCAAATCAACCCCCCAGGATTTTGCCCACAAACCACAATTAAAAATAGAACTTTGTTCAACACATCCTACCAACTCTTCTCGGAGTGTTTACAGTGTTTGAAATGTTATCTGGTATTGGGCAACGTGAAGATATATAACTCCCTACCTATGAAGGCCACTTTAAGTTCAACCGCTTCCTTCTAACAGTTGGATTTTGGGATTTGGAAGGGTTGATCTTAAGATAAGCGAGCCTATTTACAGTATCTCATGAACTCTTCTTATTCTGAAGAGTTTAGCTCCAAAAGTTCAGTTTATTGTGATTATTTTTAAATATTTTTTAAAAAAATAAAATAAAATAAAAGCCAAAAGTGACTGGAATTTACTAATGGAAACAGTAAAATAGGTCGAATTTGTCCAGAATTGGGCACCTAGCAGTTACTGTTCTTTATTGAAAGCATCTAATTATCTTCTTTGGAAATCTTGAGTCCGTCCCCAAATGACTTTTGCATCTCTTTGAGGCCATCTGATTGTCTTTCAGCCACTTTTCCTTGCTTCTCAGGCTAGCTGAAATCTCTCTGTCTGACTCTAAGAGATAATCTTGTGCAGCCAAGACTTCATTTATTAGTCTGTCCTCACAGTTCCTTTCACATGCCTATTGCTGCACAGTGTGAATCGTCCACAAATTAACAGTCTCCTTCTCAGTGGCATGCTGGAAATATTGGTATGTGGTTTGGGTGATTAGACTATATTGCAACAGACTCGTACTCAGTTCTGCTTGCTGGTTTTCTCATATGTTTCTGCACTGAGACTGGAGAAAAAGAAGGAAATTTCTGTTCAGAGCAATGTGAAAAATAGCCAACACGCCCACTTCAGCCCAACTTAATTTTAAGCCTAAAATGAAGTTGCTAACAAGGAATATAATTCTGTCCCCCTAACAGAAGTTACTGCATGCCATATATTTTGTGTGGGAGAGTCAAGACAAAAATAGACTCATCCTGTTGTGCAGAGCTGATTGTAGCTAGCTGACAAATGTCAAAAATGCACATTACTCAGTTTTTATCTTGGAGCAGGGTATTTGAATGTCTACCTTTGGAGAACTGTTCTCATCACCGTCTGCCCACCTAGGAGCCTCACAGCATCTGCGGCAAAATTATTCTGCCAAGTTTTTTTTCCCCCCATCAAAACTCGGGATTTGCTTATGAACACCTGAAAGTTTATAGTTCTAAAAAATTATGTAATCCAGTAGCCAGTCCAGAAGGCCTCTCAATCTTCAGAGCAGAGTTTTTCCAACTCCACCTAGAAATCAATCCATCAGAATAAAGCTGGAAGGGACCTTGGAGGTCTTCTTATCCAGCCCCCCTGATCAAGCAAGAGACCATGATAGATATGGTGTCACGGAAACCCGCCATCCTGGGCCCAACGTTTTGGGAAGCCAGGCTCTGCCTGTCACAAGCCAGGACAAAGGGTGAGTGATGGAGGAGTAACACCTCCTTAAAAAAACCTTGGTCCAGCTGGCCCGGCTGGTAGCACCTTGTAAGGGCCCCTTTCCAGGGTTACAGGAGAAGATGATCAACGGTTCTCTCTCCTAACATCTTCAAAATCCAGGAGAAAACAGCCCAGATGCACCACACAATCCTGCCCTATTCCCTGCAGCCTTGACCTCCTCTCTGGATGAATTATATGCGACAGTCGAAACATTTCCATCCAATTTGATTGCTCTACCCAGACGTCATTCAGTCATTCTCTATTCGTGAAGAACAAAGGAGCTAGTCAGCTCACATCAACATGTTAACAGGGAAATTCTGCCAGGCCAAGAAGATGAAGAAAAGGAGAAGAGCATTGTATAAGGAAAGAGGGAAGGTTCTCTGTAGAATGGGCGTGTATGTGACGATGGTCCCAACTTGAGGCAGCTTGAAGAGGATTTGGCCAATTCACAGCCTAAACAAGGCTTAATGTAGGCCATGTTAGGCCTGAGATAGCAGACAAAATGGCGATTCTTCCATGTCATGCAAGGAATAGGGCGTTCTTGAGAGGTTTGAGACCGTCATGTGTATTTGCCTATCCCATCTCCTACCTCCTCTGCATTCCAGGTTGATGTTTCCAGAACTGGGTGGAGAACTCCAAAATACACATCAAAACGATCTTCTACTTTTCCTCTTCAGCTTGAGCTGGTCGAGACTGCATTTTTTCCTAATAACCCCATGAAGCAATTTGAACCCACAGACACACCCTGAGACCACCAGTTTGTATCCCATAGCAGAGGGGGGGGGAACCAGCTCACCACACCAGCTCCAATGAAATAACTCAAGATTTCCTTTTAATGGACAAGCTAGAATGGAGAAAAAAGGATACATCTGATTGTATTAAATACCAAGTGGTATTTGATACACTTCAATACCCATATCCCCTACTCTGCAGCTTATGGGAGCTATGGGGCCAGGATAATTTGCCTCCATGGGTCCCCCACATATCCACCTTCCAAAGTCAGTCATAACTGACAATACAAGGCTAGCATCTTTAACATACCACCTCTGAGACAGCTGGTGTGCAAGGTCCCTGCTTATAGTTACAATCAGTGTTTGATTGCCTTCAAATGCAATTCCTATGCTTCTCCTGCTTGCTTAGAGGCGCAATGGCTCAGTAACTTAATGACACTGGAGATGGTCTCAGCTCCAGCGGCTTGAGCCCTAGCACCGTGTGGCAGGTTGAGCTCCTGTCACTCACCTCAGCTTCTGTCCACCTAACAGTTTGAAAATAAGTTCTGTGAAAGTAGATAGATAGGTACCACTTCAATGGGGAGACGAGTGGTGCTCTGTGCAGGCAGGCAGATTCCTGATGACTCTGAACCTTCCCAGTTGCAGTGCCCGCTTACGAGGCGGCTCCGGGAAGGGAGGGGGAGGCCTTGGATGATGCTGCAGGAAGAGCCACTCGTCTTTCTCTCTGGTGCAAAGCCAGCACGCCCTCCTGTGGTGCACCTTGGGAAGCGCACAAGCGTGTCCTACAACAAGACTGGGTACCTTGGCAAGCAGCATTGTGGCTACTATAACAGAATGCAGCTGCGCAGGGGATTTTGGGGGCCTCTAGATGCTCCCATGTAACACCTCTCCTGCGCGAGCTGCACTGGCTGCCGGTGGCCTTCCGGGTGCGCTTCAAGGTGTTAGTAACAACTTTTAAAGCACTCCATGGCAATGGACCTAGGTATCTGCAAGACCGCCTCCTACCAAACACCTCCCTTCGACCAGTCCGCTCCCACAGAGAGGGCCTCCTTAGGGTGCCATCGGCCAGACAATGCCGGCTGGTGACCCCCAGGGGGAGAGCCTTCTCTGTGGCAGCTCCTGCCCTCTGGAATGACCTACCCCCCAACCTACGTACAGTTGCGGACCTGCGCCTTTTTCGCCGAGCCCTGAAGGCCCATCTATTCCGTGCGGCCGGCCTGGCGTAGTTTGATTATGTTTTAATGGGGGTTTTGTATGGGGTGTTTTTAGAACAGGCCTGTTATTTAATTTGATTTTAGAACAGAAATTATTTATTTATTATTGTGGTTTTTAGTATCGCCAGTTCACCGCCCTGAGTCCCGTAAGGGAGATAGGGCGGTATATAAATTAAATAAATAAATAAATAAATAAATAAACAGTGGTGACGAGCCTATGGCATGGGTGCCAGAGGCGGCACTCGGAGCCCTCTCTGTGGGCACACGTGCCGTTGCCCCAGCCTTGCCTCTCCCCGCGACCCCCTCCTCACCAGCAGCCCCCCTGGAGGAGAGTCACCCCCGAGCATGGCCCACACGGAGCAGCGCAGCCAAGGACATGGCAGCCAGGCAGCATAGACAAGATTCTGCCCTCACACCCCATCACGCACAGTTGATGCTGCGGGGCGCAGGCAGAGGGCGTGGCCGCTATGCCGCTGCTGGGCTGCCTGGGCGATCTGCGGCAGGCTCTGGAGGCGGTGAGTGGCCCTGCGGGCAGGCGGGGTGGGGGCGGGGCGGAGGCAGGGCAGGGGATGGAGCAGGGGCAGGGCCAGATTTTGGGCACTTGGTCTCTAAAAGGTTCGCCATCACTGTACTATAACAATGCCATACTCTAATGCTAATAAATGATCCTGCTTGCTTTCTGCCATAAAATTCAGCTTTTGCAAATTCTACTGTCTGCTCAGGTAATTCTCTTTGCAGAAAGCAAAAACTGATTGACCTGTTCTGTATCCGATGGAGAACCCATTTCATCTTTTACTGGAGGCGTGACTAATTTAGATTTTTTTTTCATGCTCAACTATCCATAGCAACCCACCCTCAAATCAAAACGGCCCTAGTTATTCTGCATTCCCACATGCTCACCTAATGCATTTTAGGGCTTAGAAATTATTTTTAAAAGCAGTTTGCTCAGGAACCACATCCTTGCACAGATAAAATTGGTCGAAGAATCTTCCCACACACAGCCATTCAACCAAATATCTGTTTAAATTTAAAAAAAAATAAATGCAGAAATGAGCTGCTTTTTTTTTGTATTTAAGTTTTTTTCTGGTTTTTTTTAAAAGAAAAAAAATCTTTCCTTTACAATTTTATTTACAAAATGTATTAAAACTCTTTGTACAATGCCTCATTCAAATGAGGCTCGGGAATTGATGCTCACACATGCAGTATACACTTGTCAGCCAGAAGTTTGTTTGGCAAGGGGTTTTTTTTTTCTTCTTTTTTTTTTCTTCTGTTCGTGAAGTGCAATTTTTAACAACCGATCAAGAAACAACCTAAAATTACTTTTCGAACCAAAAAAAGGCAAATGAGAGGAAAGAGAAAACCAAAACAGTTTTAAAAATGCCTTTGAAATGCTGCTTCATCTGCACAGCTTGAAATTAGTAGCAGATTTTTTTTAAGCAATTGATAACTTTTTTTCCCCATTTTTAAATTAACATGCACGTTTTTAAAAATTACAACCCATTGACCAAACTTATCACTAGCATGAAGCCTTCACTCTGAAAAAAAGTTATTTTCATTTGATAAACATACATATCTTTTTATACAGCTTCTATGAAAATGTCTTTTTCCCCCTTTTTTTTGTTTTTCTTATTATTATTTTTTTTTACTTAAATACAACATGTTTTTGCGCAGCATTTTGCATTTCCTTTTGCTGAAATATTATAGCATTCAGAAATTTAAAGTCACAGTTTCAGGAAAAAACAGCAGTTTGTTTTTGCTTAATATCTCTGTTAAAAAAAAAAAACACGAGTGCCAGCTTGTTCTACAGGAGAAATGTTTCTTGAGTTATTTTTTTTTTTCGTCGTTGTTGTTTAATGTTACATTTTTGTGAAAATGAAATGAGCATTTCCCCCATTATTATTTCTATAGGCTATCCCTCGTCTTATAATGAACTATCAAATATATCATTAAAGATCTTTTTTTCTCTTCCTTTGAATAAGCTATCAAATATATTTCCAGTGACTTATTTCAAACATTGTCTTCTGTTTTTTTTTTAATTTTAAAGAAAAAAAATATATCTCTATCTCTATGTCTTATCGTCATTTTTTAAATGTAATTAATATCCAGTGTGTCATTAATGGAATGAAATGGCGCCGAGCTATTTTGTCGCACACACTGTCGTTTCATATTAGAGGTGATTAGTAGGCAGTTTTTTTTTCCTCCCTTTTTTTAAACTTATTTGTGGTTTAATCTTTTCAGTGGAGGGATGACCAAATGGAAGGAGGTGGCTTCATTTTGCCATTTGAAACCAGCCTGGTTCATTTTGCACAACTCTGCCTACGCTTTTTCACCTCCCATCATCCCAAGACTCTTCATCCCCGACTCTGTAAACCTGCAAGCTATTTAATTAGAATCATCGGTGATTAAACCTGATTTTTTTTTTTTTTTAATCCTCCAGCCCTACCATTGAGCCCTCCAGCTCAAGTTGATTTTGGACAGATTCACATCCTGAACACTTGTTACATCTGAAAAAAACTGTAAGGCAGTAACGCTCAACTCACCATCTTGAGTGTTGAATTCTGGAATGCATTATATTCTTTATAAAACTCAAGATGACTTTTTCTTTTTCTTTTTTTAAAAAAAGAAAGAAAAAGTAAGCAGCTGTAGGAAACAGCTGAGAATAACTACAACAGATAACAGAAACTGGTCCCCGTTAAAGTACCCCTCCTTTTGTTTTTCCTCTCTCTTTTTTTTTTTTTTTTTTTTGCAAAATAAGGATGAACCACAACGGCTTCCTCCGAGCGCAGTGCTAAAATTACCTGTTTAAACGACAACGCAAAGGTGTAAAGAGACAGACAGCAGGGTTTCTAACAGCACAATGAGGGCCAACATGTTTCTCTCCGGTCTGTCATTTCAATATTCAGCGATAATCAGTTTTGTTCTGAAGAAATATAAGTACGTTTCTAAGGGGACAGATCACAGAGAACAACATTTGGGTTGGTTATTCCCAAAACTCTACCGGATCTGTCTATTATCATTATTATTTTATTATTTAAGAAAGCACTTGGAGGTGATCTCTAAAATGGCTGGGACACCTGCCTGTCCACTTGATCTCTCTCTCCAAAGCAACTTTTAATAGAACAATGGAAATGAAATGCATATACATATATATATATATATATATATATATATATATATATATATATATATATATATATATATATATATATATATATATATATATATATATAAAGAATAAAATTGCAGAAAAAATGGCATGACAATATCCCAAATTTCATTGAACAGACCGTCCCGGGAAGATTAAGCGGTGGAATTCTGAGGTGTATTAGGAACAGCTTAACTTTTTAATAAGCAGAGCAAAAGGGGGCTTGAAACCCCTTCCATTCCCCCCTAAACATCGTCCATGTTTTCTGTGCAGTGGTATCAAAGAATGGCTTCTGTTGAATGTTTTGATTTTTATTCTTTCTTCCTTCCTTCCTTCTTTTACAAGAATACTTTCCACGTCTTTTCTCTCCGTCTCTCTCCGTCTCTGCCTTTATGAATATTGTCTGCTCAACGGACTAGTCTCTTGCCGTGTTTTGTTCGTTTTTTTCAAGCAAAGCAAAAAAAAAAATTTTTTTTTGATGGTTTGCATTGTTTCTAAAGTCTTAAGAATCTCCTGTTAAGGCACTGAAGGAAAAACAACAAAAAAAGAATCCTATGAAAAGTTCATTGCACCATCATCAGTATTGTGTCAAAACCGACACCTGGGAGAGAGTAAAATTGGCTCAGGTGACCAGGATCACTGAAGTAACTGGGAATCTCAGTTGTTCCTCCCTTTGCAAGCCATGATAAATGCCGGATCTGTAACGAGATGACAAAAAGCTGAACTGTGTCCCATAGAAGCAAAGTCATATGCAGGGACCAGGAAACAAACATAAGCGGAAGGAGGGGATCACCCCACTACATTTTTTTCTCCTCCCCCTAATTTTCTCTGGTTAAATGGCATGGCCTAAGCAGTCCACTCCTCTCATTTTTGGGGCTGCCCCCTCTAAGATTTTGGGGTAAGCGATGGACCTCCATAAATCGCCATAAATGTATTAGATGTAGTAGCAGTGACCATAATGGAGACATCACCATCAATCTGACTTGGTTGATAGAAAACAAGATTCAAAACTGGTTTTTTGGGTCAGGGAAAGTAGAATTCATGCCTTCTTCTTTATGGAAAGGAGAGATATGACTATTTTATTTTGTCAGCCATCTGCTTTTATACGTTCTGTCACAATAACAAGGAGACTTAGAACGTTGCCCCGTTCTCTTCAGGACCTCAAACATTCTCTTCCAGGAGAAAGAACTCTGAAAAGTACTTACCACTGCTCCACATACATACATACATACAAGTGAATATCACATACAGAAGGTAAATTAAAAAAACAGCAACGGGGAAACTATCGGCAGCAGCATTTTATACGTGTGCTCCTGGATGGATCAATATTTTCAACAATATTGAATGTATGGCTGCAGAACTAATGAGAAAAAAAATAAGAGGCTGACTTAAAATCCAGATTTGAGGACTCTGTGAAGGAGCAACGGATTCATGTTATTTAAGAAATTACTGTAATATAGGATTTAAATTGCTAGCTTCCGAATCCTGGGTGGGGTGTGTGTGAGAGAGAGAGACACTTCCTTGAATGCAACAAATGAACTAAGGAGTTTATATAGCTCAATGTAAGTGTGTCAGGGTGATGGGTGGACATCACAATCTGAGTGAAATAGACATGACATTAAAATTCCTTGTTCATTTGATGATGCTATTTTAGAGGACTGCGTTTCTGTTGAAATAATAGGGCAGAATTTCAGTCTTTACCGTAATTCTCTCTCTAATGTATGGCTCTCCAAAGCTGAATCAAGTACTCAGTCTTTCCTGCTCATTCTCAGAATTATATACCAAGAGGGGAAATGATTCATCGTTTTCAAGAAATAATCACCAATATCCAATTCCTAAGGAAAAGGCATCATGCCACAAAAAGGACAGATACCATCCCATCTCCAGATAATTCTTAATTTATGTAAAAATATGACTTTAATATTGCATACTGGGCTTTATCACAGCAAGTCCTTCTACCAGAAACAGAGATGGATAGATAGAAGAAAATATTTCTAGCTCAGGACTGAAATGCAGGATCCTTGGTGTTCTCTGACCTTGGTAACCAAACCAAACTTCTTGCAGGCGTTTCATTACCAAACTACGCATTGATATCGTTACCTAGTTTGGTAATGAAATGTCTGCAATAAAACAACCAAGCTCAGAAAGCACCAAGGATGCCCCAAAGATGTATGAAAGGTTTGAATTAGCCCCTTCCATTGACAGAATCTACCAATTGTTGATTGACAAATGGTTTAAGAATCCAAAAGTGCCTTTCTAGCTGCGTTGTGTGTCCAACGTCCAAGATGTTCAATCCTAAAATGTTAGCCCTGATGAAGAGGGAGTGTCAGAATCCAAATATATTTCATTTCTACCTACCTACTCTGATGAAAAACCAATTCTTACTCTATTCTGGATTCTGTCATACTACGAAAAGGGAGGAGGGTAAGCATGGGGGGTTTATGACTCTCACTTCCTTCAATAACTACAAAGTGACCGTTTGTGGATTCTCATTGAGAGAACTAACCATAACAATGTGGCCATCGCCTTTCATCTCACTCCCCTTTGCCGGCAGTGGGGAAAAGGGGGTGGAAAAAGAGAGGATGAGTGATCGTGCCGACGGAGCGGACTGACGGATGGAATTGCCCGGAAGAACTGTGGGGTGGGGGCTGCTTGGAAACACTTTAAAACATTGAATGGTGGGAGAGGAGTCCCCAGATCCTGTCTAGCATGCCTGCAATCAGCTTCTCTTAATAAAGATCCCTGCTGGAAGAGACATTCCAAGAGTTCTGTCTTCTTAAGATGTAAAATTGAGGTGGGTCCTTACAGGGAGAAGACAAAACACCAAAACACATCAACAATAAAGAACACCAAACACATAAACCAGTGGATTTGCTTACTCAACCTTTAGCCATACCACTAGATCTTTACACTTTCTGTTCCATACACGTTGTATCCTTCTCTGTAGGTTGCATAATTCTGGGTATTGGGTGCAGGAGCAGGCTTAAAGTTTTGTGTGTTCTTTGTGATTTTCATTCGTTTGGACTCGTCTCGAGACTTGTAACAGAACTCTATCAAGGCCACCGTCATGGCAAGGCCGAGGCCTCCAACGAGGATATAAAAAACCCCTGCCACATTGCTCAAGCTGAGTGCACTTGTCTTGTCCTAAGAAAAATGAACCAGTCGGTTAGCTTCATGGTAGAAAAATCAACAGTCAGGTGGACATTGCATTGCTAGCAAAAGAACGAGAGGGATTTGCTATGAAAACCTAAGGTTTTTCCTGCGTCCGAGCTTAAAGCTCTTTGCACCCAAATCTTTCAAAATACAATTGTCAACACTTTCGGCAGATTAAAGTTACAAATCATGCCCCAGAAGAAGAAGAGGAAGAAAAAAAAAAGGTTTCACAAGAGGAACACACCCAGAAAAGAAAGTTTCATTCCACCCACCCTATCATTTCTTTAGTGCTAATTGCGCACAAGGACAGAATGTCAGCTATGTGCTGTTAACCACGTTTCACTGTTGTTATGGTGAATATGACTGTATCCATCTAACCATCCCTTGGAATTTGTCAGATATTCCCACTGGAGTGGGGCTGAAGAAAGCAGGGTGAATTTAAAGAATTCCAACAAAAAAAAAAAAAGAAGGGAGGGAAAAAAAAGAGGAGACAAAGGCCTTTGAGAATTGTTGATACTGATGCATAGATTGATCATCCAAATTGGACTAACGTTTTCTCTGACATCCCAATAGCCACGTTGTAAGACGTTGGTCAGTTACTTTCAGGCTGAGCTTGCTAACACTAATTTCCATCTGAACATCAAGCTTGAACCAAGAAACAAACAGTAACCCAGCCAAAAATGAGATGGATTTCTACTCTCTAAGCTATACCCTTAAGGCAGAAGGGGAAAAATAACTGTCTGGGGTTATTATTGTTGTTGTTTTTGTCTGAAACGTCATTGTAACCATTTTGCTGCTGGATTGGTTTACCAAATCCCTTGGTTCTCGATTATGGTGACTCCTTCTAGTTTGAGCTGTGACACAAAGAAAATCAGAAGGCTTGTCAACATGAGAAAGTTGTGCTGGTAACACTGAGTGTGAATCGGAAATGCAGTCAAACTGATTCAGGTCCCAAGGTGGACAGAACCCTTTTGGACTTCCAAAGTGAGCGTTTTTGGAAAGCGTACTTGGTAAGAAAACACGAAGCACCCAACAATTTTAACGTTGCAGGAGGTGGTCCAGCAAACCAGAGAACGGGTGGCCAACAGAATCCAACTTAGCATCTAGAAGTTGGCAATGAAGAGAAAAACTTGAGTTCTTCCGTGCCGAAAGAAAAAAACTACAGACCCATAAGTGCTGTCCGCACAAGGGGCGTGACCCAGCTTCACAACGGACTCATTTTAAAACCAGCACAACTCTCTTATGTAGGCAAGGCCTGAGTGGTTGATGTCAATCTGGATTCCAGACCAATCTGGCAGATATTACAGAAAACTGGTGCTTTTCAATCGTTGCAGGTTGAGCCTCTGCTTACCATAAGAGTAAGAGTAACCGTAGTAGGAGTTTTTACAATCGGTCTGTCAAATCAACTTCTCGCGTGGAATCCCTTTAAGCATCTTTCCCCGAATATAATCAGTCAATAGGCAGAGAAAGACAAGGGCATATCGAGAAGCCTAGCTGTTACGGTCTTGACTTGAATTTTAAGTTCCGTCTGATTACATTTAAAATTTGAGTTACAACGAGGCTGATCCTGCAGTGGTGCATTTAAACATCCATCGGCCCAAAACGGAAAGTTAAAAGGCTATATCCTAGCCCTCCCGAAACCAATGCACGTCTCGTGACTTCAACAGGGCCAGGAGATGTAGCCTTCTGAAAAACATCTAAGAATGACCGTAGTCTTTTGCTTAAGAAAAAAAAAACAAAGGCACAAATAAGAAATATTCCATTCCTATTTATTTACCACAGGAACTGGACATCCCACTGTTCTTTGTGCCTTGACAACTGCATCCGAAAATGTGGTTTGAATAGTAGTTGGGGGGGGAGGGAAGGTTTCCAATTGTCCCATTAAATACGTTCTCCATGTTGCATCACAAAAGAATTTCTTCCAGGTCAAAAAGCTCTGCCTTTTCGTCCACCAGAGCAGACAACAATAGGATGGCTCCCCTATCATCAACACCCCAGCAACATAATTTGTGTGTCTATAAGCTTGAAAGCCATACCGTTGTTTTTTTTTTGTTTAAAAAAAAAAAAAAGGAAAATCAAAGTAGGAGGTTGCAAAAATATTTTTGGTATGGAATGTGGCAATACAGTAGCAAAATGGTTTGATGAATAATCGTCTTTTTAAGAAAAGCAACCAAATGGCTAACATTTATGGAATGAATTTGCAATAAAACAATGCAATATTAATTATTATTTTTAAAAAATAACCCTCTTAAGTCTTTCTTTTTTTGACCAAAAAAGAGAGGATGTTTTATACTTATTAAATATTTATCCTCTCAAAAATGCTCATTTTTAGTACTCATGTATGTTCTGGGGTGTTTTTCCCTCCCTTTCACTGTATATAGAAAGAAGTTACAACATTTCTAGGGAAACTCTATGTCCTTTTTGGTGTGTTTTTCGTTTTATTTATCTGTGCAAAACGGAGAAGCCAGAAGGGGAATCTTTATATTGAGTGACTTTGGCTAATTTCAAGGACCAAAAAAATCCTCTTGATTTTAAAATGATTAAGAGAGAAAGGAAGGAAAGAAGAGAGTTGCACCATATGCAAAAAATAAATAAATTAATATGTGGGGACGTGTTATTGCAAAGAAAAAGATAAAGAAGTCAAACTATCCCTTTGGCTAGTTCTTCAATGAAGATCTCCTTTGGGATATAAAAATAGTTCTCTGCTTAATCTTCTGAAGATAAAGAGTTAAAATTTATGGAATGGATTTGCAATAAAACAATGCACTATTAATTTTTTTAAAAAATACGCCATGTCTTCCTAGAGATAAAAAAAGGATGTTTTGTGCTTCTTCAACTATCCACTCAAAAATACTCAGCTTTAGCATTCATGCGTCTCTTGCTTTGTTTGTGCTTCCCCCCCCCCCCGTCACTGTATTCAGAAGGAAGTTTTTTTTAAAAAAATAATAATTCTAAGGGCCTTTTGCAAATTTTGAGCAGATAAAGATTTCAATCAAAGTCAAACTTCTCTCTCCAAGCACATTTCTTTTCTTTTTTAAAAAAAATCTGTGCAAGATGCAAAAAGCCACCGGAAGTGATTTTTATACGGAGTGACTTTGGCCAATCCCAAGGGCAAATTTTTTTTTTAATCCCTCAACTTTAAAAGAGAGAGAGAGAGAGAGAGAGAGAGAGAGAGAGAGAGAGAGAGAGCAAGAATGAAGTTGCATCAAATGCAAAAAAAAAAAAAGTATTGCAAAGGAAAAAAGAAAGAAAGAAAGTCAGATTATCCCTTTAGCTAATTCTTCGAGGGAACTTCTCCTTTGGGGATATAAAAAGACTTCACAGCTTAACCTTCAGAAGATAAAGAGTTAACTGTGGGGAGTAATCAAATGAGGGCTCAAAAATAATAATGGGGGAAAAAAAGGGATTACAGAAAATCCTTCAGCAAACTGACCTTGCTTCCGGAATCCTTGGCACCACATTCACCTTTATCGTACCACCATTTGTTTTTCAGCTTGTCTAAGATGCCTTGTTCACTGAGTTTCAATACTGCAAGGTTTACAGGAGTTCTTTACGTGGGAAATAACATAAATAACATTATATTATGTTATTTTATGTTATTCAAGCTTTAAACTACTTTCAAACTATACAAAGCGATAAAGCAGGGTTCCTGGCTGCAAACGTCAAAAGATATAGCTCTAGAATTGCTAGCGGTATGTATAGGTATATACATATATATATATATATAGGAATATTTAGCTCATACTGCAGGCAAACTGGATCAAACCCCTTTAAAGAAAGTTTTAAACTTCTAGAACACCACTGGATCACCAGGTCCTGCCCATATCGCTTTGAGTAATCGGCACATGCTGTTAAATCCGTTCCGTGGAAAGCGTGGGATCCGATTTCCCCATTTGGTAGTTGGCTTGAGCGGTGGATACCGTTAGTCAGCCTGCAGTAGCTTTGGAACAGACGTTACCCTCAAAGTCTTCCTTATTGAACTAACAGAAAGAACAAAAGAGGCTGGCTGGTTCAAATCCTCTTTTAGACCACCCTGTCGTGTCCGTGCATGTCATGTCCACGTTAAACTGATTTATTGCTAAAAGGACTATGCACAAGAAACTTCTCAACTAAGGGTTAGCACTTGCTTGGAATTAGACAAGGATCCATGGTATTCAAAGAGGGTTGAAATTAGTTCGCTTGCGGCTACATAGGGATTCTAGGCTGATCCCTCTTTTAACTCCGCCTCTAGGTTCTTGTTTATTCTCAGGTTTAAGGGCAATATAGCCTAAGTCGATATAGATACACAGCATTAGAACCACACAGAGATTCCCAACCATAGTCACGATGTCATGATATCCTGTTCCCACTGAGAAGGGGAACGTAAAGAAGGACTGACTGAAGACAAGGGACTTGAATCTTTCAAAATATATATATATAACCACAGATCCAGGAAACCACTGCATTCCTGGGTTAACCCAAACCCACTATACTTTTGGCTCTGCTCAAAGTCACACTGTTTTCTGAACTTCTAAAAGAATCCAAGGGTGTAATCTGCAGTGCATTCAGATACCCTGAACACCTTGTGATCAATCTCTGTGCTAATTTGTACGAGATGAATGCCATTTGAACCTGCAACGGTCCAGTGCTTTCAATTCCTTTAGGAAGCTCATGCAGTTTATTATTCAACTATGGTTCGCTTAGCAAGCACCAATCGATAGGTTGATATGATTTACAATTCCTGTGGCTTAGTTTATATGACACGCTAAACCAAATTGGGAGAAATATAGAAATATCCAGAGGCAGATTAACAACAAAACCGCTCCACACAACTGCTTTCATTCGACTGGCAATAAGCTCTGCTTACTTATGCTGCTCAAGGAATCTCAACCCTGAGTTAAAAATCCAGAGGCAAGGCTGCCTATCTTGGCTAACCGTCTCCTTGAAAAGCATAACTGCCTGCAATGTGTTACCGTCTCTTGGAAAATATTCAGCAGCAGCCTTGCATGAAATGAACTGATGTACACCCTCCTATTCTTCAGAGCCAATCTGCTATGCTTTGCTACCCGAACTGAAACAGAACATTGGGGTCTCCCAACCCCACCCCCAACAATATTAAATATATAGCATTTGAGCAGATGATCCTTGCTAAACAAAAAGCATCTTCCTATAGCTGATGAAAACTAATATAGGATTGTAGGAGGAGGGATGGCTGTTCTCTTCATACGACTTCCTGCTGCCTTTCATAACTTACTACCTGAGTACTACATCGCTGAGCCGAAAGGCAGAACCAGCCTGTAGCTTTTAGGATAGTTTCAGATAGAAGAGAATATTTGTGTCTCAGGGTTGAACCGAGGGGGTCCTCGGTGCTCTCTGAGCTTGGTGGTTTTCTCGCAGACCTTACATTACCAAACGAGGTAACATCTTAGTGCCACTGAAAGAAAACAACCAAATTCAGAGAGCGCCAAGGACCCCAGAGGATAGTTTCAATGTAATTCAAATCTATAGGCGACGTCAACTGGTCTGAACGTAATTAACCCTTGGTTTAAAAAAGACACCACGGGGCCCTGATATAATGGCACGCGAGAATGACTTTGTAGACAAGAAGAAGATCCACAGACTAGACAACGGTCAGATAAAAGGCAGACGAAGGTTCATTTCTACCGACAATGAAGACTGGTTCACGGCTCCGGATTTTAAAATTTGCTAATCTGTAAGAAAAACCCGTTTTATGCAAATCTATGCTCTCCTTTGACATTCTGGGCCATCTCAGCATGATGAAGTCTTCTCCTGCAATCCAAAGAAAAAAAAGGCTGATCACGAGTGCAGGGAATCCTTGACTTACAACCATTCGTTTAGCAACCGTTCAGAGTTACAACAGCCCTGGGAAAAAAAAGTGACTTATGACTAGTTCTGACAGTTGTGGTTGTTGCAAGCATCTTCCTGGGATCAAAATTTGAGTGTTTGGCAACCGGCATGTATTTATGATGGTTGCAGTGCCCTGAGATGCCATGATCATCCCTTGTGACCTTCCCAGACCACTTCTGACAAACGAAGTCAATGGGGGAAGCTAGGTTGACTCAGAAACCGCAGTAAATTGGGTCATAAAATCAGGCCTGGATCACTGAATGATCCCCTCACTTAGCCACAAGAATTCTGCTCCCGACTGTGGTCGTGAGTTGTATAAGAAGATGCTATTACTGTTGAGTTGGACTTGACCAAAGAAGAGCATCGGTAGCGTTGAACGGAGTTGATAATGGGCTTGGACCTCATTTGCTTTGATCTTGTTGTTTTAAGAAATAAAAAAGTTAAGAAAAACATAACCCACAAATTCAGAAAAGCTCTCACGTAAAATCCTAGGGGGCTGCTAAGCTTCCAGGGTTGAATTCCTAAAAACCGAAAGTTGACTCCTGGGTAAATCCATATTCGGGAACCACAAACTGTGAGACCACCAGGAGGTTGTTAAAACCATAAAAAGTTTTAATAAAATTTAAAAACACCTAGCTTTTGCCGGCTTCCTGCCAGCATCATCAGGGTGGTTAACAGTCGATGGGATGGCTACTTATAGGAGTGGTGCCTTTTGCACCCCACTCCTAGACCTCGTGATTGGACCCAACCGATCCTCCTGCATATATCTTCTCTTCATCTCTGAGAGTTTATATCAGAGTCAGGTTCCAGCATAGTCTTTTGCAGTCTCTTTCTTCTCAATTTGCTACAAGCATTGCCGAGCTAACTTCAAAACATTATTTCATGAAAGACAGGAGAGCATCAGGAGAGGGTTTCCGCTCCTCCAGTCTAAACACTTGGGAACTTTCTGGATGCATCTATCCATTCTTTCCTCCTTCCTTTTGTCTTACTCTCAATTAAGCACAAGGCAAAACAAGCCCTTGTGTCCCAATTCCCCCTGAATGGTGGGGTGCAGCAACCTCGAGGAGATGATCGGAAAGGTGCGAACACTGGGTGACAGTTGGGCGCCCTGTGTATTTATGAAACAGATGTTGTTTTGTGTTTCCATCCTTTTTCAGAAGGGGGAGGGGGAATGCAAAAGTTGGCTGCTGATGGCTTATTCACTTCCTTTTCATGAGCAGAGGTTTTCAAAGGCAGAAGCTGAATGCAGCCATTCATCAGCATTCAATCTCCGGAAAGATGAAATCTCAGTTACTCTGCCGAGTTTTCAATCTTGACTGGCGTAGAGTGTCATATCTGCGAGATTTGTTGTTGGTGCTTTTCTTAGTGTAAGGAAAATGAACTATAGAAGAGTTGCATTTCGTTGATGAGTTAGGAACGGGAGCATCTTTCTAAATAGTTCGGTTCCATTTTCCATCAGTATATTTGTTCCTGCAATGAGATTCCTTCTTTGCAGTGGAGTACATTTGTTTTGTTTCGTTTCCTTTCCAAGGAGTAAATTTAACTTTTGATCTTCTGAGCCCTTTGATCTTCTCTTGATCATCACAAATGGAGTGTCAACGGAGTAGCTTTTCGGATGCATAAATTTAGATCAATATACGTATATGTAATAAGCCAGATGGATACTGAAGGATGCACAAGCCATTTGTAAGTAACAAGAAGCAATGGATACAGCTACCCATGTTGCTGAGCTTCCCGAATGAAAATTCACAATAGTGAACCAGACTGATCATAGGCAAACACTTCTTTTCTAAAGGATGTAGATCAAAGAAGTTCCTTTTTAGGAAATGCAAGATTAAACTGTGGAATTCACTGAGAGAGGATGTGGGGTGGCTACTCATTTAGATGAATTTAAAAGGTGACTAGGCCAGGGGTGTCAAACTGCTGGCCCACAGGCCGGATGCATCATGCCAAAACCGTGCCCACCCCAGCTCCGGCAACGGGGAAAAGTTGCGATACATCGCGACACATCACATGACGTTGCAAGTTTGACACCCCTGGACTAGACGAATTTGTGGAAAGATGGTGCCCTGGATGGATGCTACCTTTGATGACTTTAGAATCATGAACATTTCTGAAAATATGGTTACTCCATCTATCCATCCATCTTCTCCTCTTCCTCTTTTACTGTAATGTCTTCCTTTCAGATTTTGTAGGTATTCTTTTAAAAAAAAACAAATATCGAATTGGGGGGGTGCCAGAAACAAGAGGATGTCAACCTATTTTCCAAAACACCTGAAGGCATGAGTAGAAACAACAGATGGAAGCTAATCAAGGAGAGAAGCAACCTAGAATTAAGAAGAAATTTCCTGACAGTGAGAACAATTAATCAGTGGAACGAGTTGCCTCCAGAAGTTGTGGGTGCTCCATCACTGGAAGTTTTTAAGAAGAGATTGGACAACCATTGATCTGGAATGATATAGGGTCTCCTGCTTGAGCAGGGGGGTTGGAATAGAAGAACTCCAATGTCCCTTCCAACACTGTTATTCTGTTATCTCATAGATATGGACTGGATAGAGGTGCAAGGTTTTATAAATCTTCCATCCCTCCTTAAATGTTTCAGCAAATCCATACAAGTCTCATCAGGAGTGGGGGAAGGGGAAGACTGAACTGCACATTTCTCACTTGAATTTACTTTTCAACTAAATCTGTTCTGTTATTTGTTGTCTTCTTCCCCAGCCTTCTGGAGTTTGCATCTGTTTGCCTCTAGGGTGTAAGAAATGAACAGAGGAATCCATACTAACACAATGTGTTTTCCCTTTCTCTCCCAGAGCAAATAATGATCTATGGACAGACTTTCACGCTAGTGTTTGCTCCATCTTCAAAACAATACCTAGTACAGTTTCGATATTGTCAGGTTATTGTGAAACAGCCCAAGCTTCATCAAAATACAGTGACAAATTTCATTAATAGACCACAAAATCTGCTTCATCAATCTGCATCCGGTTTTGGTCAGCAGATTAGAAAAAAGATATTGAAACTCTGGAAAGAATGAAGAGAAGAGCAACAAAGATGGTCAGGAGGCTGGAGGCTAAAACATATCAAGAATTGCTGGAATTGGGTGTGTCTAGTCTAGTGAAAAGAAGAAACAGGGGTGACATGATAGCAGGGTTCCAATATCAATAAACACCCAAGGTGTTTCCTAAGCACAGTTTCCTGCTTCTCTGAATCCTACAGATGACCTGATTACTCCTAAAAGGTTTATTTTTTGTCCCAGTTTATCCTTTTGCATAAGTGACATTTGATTTGACCAAATGATTTTTTTTTTTTAATCTCTCCTCCGGTGCCTGATATGCTCCAGGGAGAATGTTCTTTAATCTGCCTGGATGAGCGAATACCTTTTAGATAGATGCAGACAACTATTTAAATCGTATATATAAGATACACGGCTGCTTGGGATTCATCTCAATAAACTCCACCTTTACTGCAGTGAGGTTAATATGAACAATTAAATGTTCTGTGGGGGGGGGGTTGTTGCCCATCTCAAGGAACTTAGAAGAAGTTGCCAGTTGTTAAATTGTTACTCACTTTTCGTTCTCAAGAATGCCAAAGCTTTTTTCCTTAGGAATAGGTTATTTTAAAAGGAAGAAACAATCGCACAATTGCAATGTCATGCACTAAGGACTAAGAGAACTAAGCCCAAACTGGCCCCAAGATAACTGCACTTAAATTTGCAGCTTTGATGCATTAATGCAAATGAAAAATTGAATTAAGCCTGAGCGCTCAAATTCCTTCAACGCAAGTGCTGTAATCCTACTTGTGTTCTACTCAAGCAAAACTGAAAACTTCAAGATTTCTAACCTGGGTATCTTAGACCCCAAAGAAGCTACAGATACCTCCTCTTTTAACATAACAACACATCTTAAGATCAATTCCATAAGTTCCAGTCCTATGAGAAGAATATTTGAACCAGGAATACAAAGACTGTTTAATGACCTTCTAAAATACTAGAAAAGAAGAGGGGGGAAAAATACCCTACTTCCATACACAGAAACCAGGTTACTTATCCTCATCTTCCCCAACCTAGAATTCGCTACTTAACAGAATAACAGAGTTGGAAGGGACCTTGGTGGTCTTCTAGTTCAGGGGTCCCCAATCCCTAGTCCGTGGATCGGTACTGGGCCGTGGTATGCCAGCAACCGGTCCACACAAGCAAGCAAAGCCCCATCCATGGGATGCAAGCAGCACACAAAACCACGCAGTCTCCCATCCGTGGAAAAACCTTTCTCCATGGAACCGGTCCCTGGTTCCCAAAAGGTTGGGGACCTCTGTTCTAGTTGAACAAACAGTTATCCAATCTCTTCTTGAAAACCTCCAGTGTTGGAGCACCCACAACTTCTGGAAGCAAGTCGTCCCAGGGACTGATTAATTAATTCTTCAACCTAGCATGTCCAACACAGAGGGAAGATACCCAATTACGGAAATTCCCTGTCACTTTCCTGTAAATGTATACACAGTCTGCAATAATAATGTCTGAAAGAACTGAAGCTTAGATCTTCTCCATGCAAGGAAGCGTTCTAACTATGGTCCACTCCCTTCCCCCACCCAAATGGGGTGAGAATCTGGCCCTACTGAAGCCCAAGGGAATGACGGCATGGATGATGCCAACAGGCAGAAATAATTCTTCAATACATAGAAGCTCTGGATTCTTTTCCCCATCAGAATCCTTAAGCAGTACAGCTAATCAGCCTGTCACTTTATTATTGCCAATACTTCACAATGATGACAAAAGCAGAGTGGGTGGAAAATATGTGGGTTATGAATTGCTTATTTAAGGTCACAATAAGAACTTGACATAAAGGATTTGTGTAGGTAGGTGCAACATTGTAAAATGCCAAACAAGAAAGGCAGGGAGGATGAAACCAAACAGCAAGATGCGGAATTCCTTCTAAGGAGAGGACCGATAAAAACACCCCACATATACCCAGCCCTATTTACAGCCCTGTTGCGTGGGAGGACAGAAAAAAAATTAGGATATGGCTATACAGGTAGTTCTTGACTTACAAACCATCCATTTGGTGACCGTTCAAAGTTACAACGGCACTGGAAAAAAAAGTGAATTATTTTCACACTTACGACCATCGCAGCCTCCCCATGGTCATGTGATCAAAATCTTGACAGCGGGCTTACATTTATGATGGTTTGCAGTGTCCGGGGGGTTGTGGGATCACCTTTTGTGACCTTCTGACCAGCAACGTCAATGGGGAAGCTGGATTCGTTTAATAACTATGGCAACAAAAGTCGTAAAATGGGACAAAGATCACTAAAGAACTGTCTTCCTTAACAGCAGAAATGTTGGGCTCCATCGTAAGTGGAGGACTATCTATAAAAGGATAAGGATCTCCTTTTCATCAGGGTTTTACTTTTATATGTTGCTATCATACTGGACAAGATACATAGCTCAACAATTATTGGGTTCGTGGTGTTGTCTTCTTGTAGATGTTTCATTACAAGGCTATGTGGCATCGTCAGCATAGGGCAAGTTATGTGTTATTTTATTTTTATCAATAGTCCACTTTTTAACGGCTTTCACTAGCCCAGAATGTCACCAACAAAAGAACAGCATAAACCAATTTAAATAAAAGCCAATGATATATAAATAGCTCATCATCCAACAATCTCCAGCCATCCTCCAGATATTGTGTCCTTCAGTTTCCAGTTGACTGAGTCATCTTGGCTCGTGGGAATTGCTTACAAGAACTGCAGTCCAAAATAACTGGAAGACACCAGGTCGTAAACCACACGGCATGTATGTCTGCAAGATTATTATACAGATGAGAATTTCTACGTAATCTTGCATTGTTCCTCCAGAAAACTTGAAATGTTCAGCTAGGTTCTCTGTCCGAGAGCTATTGCTCCAAGGATAAACAGTTTTCACCCACAAAAAGAAGGGGGGAAAAAAACGAAAAATCTAACCCTTGCCTAAGAAATCTCTCTTGAATATTTGCAACTGAGCTGTCTTACTTAAGGTCGGGAATTAATGCTTTTGAAGTCAGGGATGTGAAGACATTACAACTCAGCAAAGGAAACGATATAACATCTCAGCTGGCTAACGGAAGCTGTCTTGAGCAAAAGCTACAGGTACTGTTCAAAGGTGAATGTGAATCTTTTGCAATCCACTGGGAGAGCAGAAGGGAAGGGAACCTGTGTTTTTTTTGTTTTTGTTTTTTACAGGAGACAATAGAGACAACGAGGAGATGCCGCCACCCGCTACGCAACTGTAATGGGCCGCTCTGAAACCTTTGATGAGACTAGAGTGGCACGACCCATATTGTATTCCCAGGGGAGGCGGCCTGGATGATTTGAGCTTTAAGTCTGGAAATGAGGCTGTCCATTCTTAAAAGCGGCTTTGCGTGGCAAAAACAAGCAAGCGAAGAAGAGCAATCTGGAGCGACGGAATAAGAAGATAAAAGTTCTTATTTCCCTTTTCATTTCATCACGTGGATTACAAGGGCCCGCAAATGATATCTGTTTGCCAACATACATTGGATTAGACATTAACAACATCGATAGACTATGCAAAAGAGACAATCACCCAGTCCAGAAAAAGAAAAATAAGACCCCAGCACCTCTCCACCAGCAATCGGCACCCAGATCAGCATAGATTAACTCCAAGGTTAACATCAGGCCAGCAATCAAGTAAACGATACCCCAATCAAGAAACTGCCAAAGAAGCCAACAGCAAACAGCCCAACTAAAGAATCCCAAAGACCACCCCCATCAACACTGACAGCAAGCCACTAGAATATAAACCGACAGCGCTCCTTACTAGCACTGATGATGTTACCTAGTTGGGTAATGAAACGTCTGCAAGAAAACAAGCCAGCTCCGAGAGCACAAATGACCCCTCATACATTGAATTAATTTAATGTTGTTATTTTCACCAAAGAAGCAAGGGGGGAAAAATGCCATCCAGTCCGAGCTGAAGAAGCTTCTTGGATGAGAAGCAAAACGTCTTCAAAGCAAAACGAGAAAGTCCAGTTGCCTCCTGAAAAAGCACCTTTGGGACTTAAGAACCCTTGCCAAAAAAATATCACAAAGTCAGGGGTGACTCACTTAATAACTCCTTTGCTGGTTCCAATTGCAGTCATAAGGCAAGGACTACCTGTATATAGGAAGGAATGAGCCAGCTGGAACTCTGCTTTGCTTACTCCGCCTAGGTGCCGTTACATTAAAGATTAAGCTAGAGCAGGGGTAGTCAACCTTGGCTCTTTTATGACTCGTGGACTTCAACTCCCAGAATCCCTGAGCCAGCTAAGCTGGCTCAGGAATTCTGGGAGTTGAAGTCCACGAGTCATAAAAGAGCCAAGGTTGACTACCCCTGAGCTAAAGAGACTATTTCTTTCAGTGCCGATGGATACTGATATTTCCTTTCTCTCCCAGTTGGATTTTCTTCCTGGTAAACAGAAGGAAATTACATGCATCTTCCTTGGTTTTAATCACACTGCACTTTTTGTAGTTATCCAAATATGATTAAGGGACATGATTACTAGGCTTGCTGATAAAAGTCCCTCTTTATGGAGAGATCCAGGCGGGAACCACGTTAACTTCCTTGCGCAGTTTTATTGCTATCACTAATTTCGCCATAAGTAGGTTGCTGAAGTACAGAAAGTGCTTACATTTTCTTTTCTTGGGGGGTGGGGTGGGGGAGGAAGTTAGTTGTTGTTGTTGTTTCCCTCTTCCCTCCCGGTGCAATCTGCAAAAAAATTGAATGGAGTCTTTTGTGGCACTAACTTTCAATTAATGGAATTAATTCTATTAAGGCTCTTTTTATGCCAGCAGTATTATTAGATTTGACACAAGGTGGAAGAAGTTACATATCAGTGGACTACAGACACAAGCTTTGGGGCTCCTGGGTGCTCTTGTTTGGGCCGCCTGTGAAGCAGAGAAGAATTAAATCAAGTTCGATCAGGTGACCCTCACCTGGTGCCCTCCAAAAAAAAGGACTGTGATGGCACAGTGATTAGAATGCAGTATTGCAGGCTGACTCTGCTCACAGCCAGGCGTTTGATCCTGACCGGCTTAATGTTGACTCAGCCTTCCATCCTTCCGAGGTTGGTAAAATGAGGACCCGTATATGCTGCCTCTGCAAACCACTAAGAGAGTGATATAAAGCACTATGAAGCGGTATATAAATCTAAGTGCTATTGCTATTGCTAACTCTGCCCACTGCTTGGAGTTCGATTCTCACTGCTGAAGGTTGACTCAGTCTTCTACCCTTCCGAGGTCAGTAAAATGTGGACCCAGATTGATGGGAGCAATATGTTGACTTTGTAAACAGCTTAGAGAGGGCTGTAAAAACGCTATGAAGCATAAGTGTAAGTGCTGTCCTGTTGCTATTGCTATTAAGGTCCATATTGTGGGTCTCGATTAGCCAAGGCCAACCCAGTAGGGCACGTTTTCTCCGTTAGTTCAATAAAGAGAGGAGGAAGAAGAGAAGGCTGTCCAATGGAACAAGCTACAAGACAAGTGTGGGACCTGATCTTGATGGGCTCAAGACGGTCTCCGTGTCAAGTTCTTTGTCCCCACCCGATGCATCAAATAACAGCTTTGCCGATTACTCTTGACTAAGGTACCCGATTGTGGTGACATTGAGGCTGACCTTGGAGTCACCGCCCCCGCTGCCGCACTCTCCTTTGTCGTACCACCATTTGTTTTTCAATTTGTCCAACAGGCCTTGCTCATTCAGTTTTAATACTGCCAGGTTTACAGCATTTCTTGAAACGATAAAACATAACTCGTAAGAATAATGCAGCGATGCTCGGTTAAAGGTGTTCAAACGCAGAAGGAAAGGAGCAGAAGGACAAATTGGCCAGAAAGAAGAAGAAGAAGGAAAAAAAAATATCTTTGGTTTGGTTTGGTTCTTTTTTTCTTTTTTTTAAAATTACTATTGGATTTATTTTTGGGGGGGTTCGGTGGATTCTGGTTTTAAAGTGCTTTGGTTTGGGGTTTTAAAGCGGGGTGTCACTTTTTTTCCCACGGGGAGGTGGCGCTAGAGAGCGTGGATTGGTTACAGCAAATGGGTGAAATTGGAAGGACACAAACATTTGCTGAAAAACCTGAGGAGTGCAGGATGGGGAGACTACCTTCAGAGAGAAAAAGAAAGGAAGGAGAAAAGGAGGAGAAAAAAAAGGAAAAACACAACGAGAACACCACCGCATGCAATTTAAGATTCATCACATAGGGTGGTTTTAAACTCGGGCTTTGATCATTTCAACTGGGGGAAAAAAAGCCACTGGACGGTCAAATTAAACAAAACAAACAAACAAACAAACAAACAGCAACCATCCGGAGGGACAACACGGAGAGAACATTTAGGAAAAATATATATAGAGATATATATATGGATGCATTCAGGTCAACAGAACCATAATTTACCATTGTATTTAATTCCACGGAATACCGTTGTTGTTTTTTAAAGATATTGTCTTTCGTTTTTTGTTATTTTAAAAAAAAACTGTGTTTACCTCAAATCCACAAGAAAGAAAGAAAGAAAAAAAAAGACAACACAATACATCAGGGTAGGTGGAATACTATAACAACATGGAGATTGTTATATTATTCCACCCACCTTAATGCTGAGCCTTTAGGAGTTGCTACACCATAGCCTTTGGAATCCAGGTTCCCACCAACTTTCATTGTGTCACAGGGCTTTCGCTGTTCAATGTACTCGTTCATGGTGGACTCAAGCAGGAATGCAAACTTTCCCTTTGATTTCCGCACACGGGCCACCCCGTCGGCCGTGGTTTTGGCAAACACCGAGGGCTCTGCCGACTTCATGTACGACCACATTTTCTCATAGACAGCAATTTTGGATCTCTGAGAGGGAGGGAGGGAAAGAGAGAGAGAGAGAAAGAAAGATTATTTATTTGCTTGCTTACTTACTTATTTGTACCCCTCCTTTTTACCATTTTTAGTCAAAGTGATTTTAGCACGAGAATCTCGCTTGGTCAGACTATCTCCAAAATTCCCCTCTTCTTCAAAACTATTTATCCCGGTAGAGAAAAGTCGACAAAATTCATTTTTTTAACGGCTTTAATGCACATACAGTTGCATTAAAGTTGAGACAGCCTCGGTCCAATGAGGTTTCCATGAAGCTGAAAACAACTACTGTACAGTACAAAATTAAATGTCTGCAAATTTGATGCATATTTACTATATATGAGGGAGGCCCAGTGCTTAAGACGTGATCTTGTTGGCTGGAGAGGTTTGAGACCTGTTCGCTACGCGAAGGGGTGAGCTCCTGTCCTCGCCTCAGCTCCTGCCAACTTAGCAGTTTGAAAGCATGCAGATATGAGTAGATAAATAGGTACCACTTTGGTAGGAAGATAACAGCACTTCGTGATATCATGCTGGCCACATGACTGCAGAAACGTCTTCGGACAGCGCTGGCTCAATGGCCTTGAAATGAGAATGAGCACCACCCCCTATAGTCAGCAATGACTAGCGGAGTAAAATCCACAGCGACTCCTTTAGCTTTTACTTTTACTCTAAACGAGCAGTTGTTTACAGATTCAAAACAAGAAAATAAGCACCCAACAGGTGGAGTATCAGCCAGTTCTTCATAACACCTCTTTTGGCTGAAATAACAGTTTCCCCACATTTCCTGCATCCAACTAAATTTTTCTTGTACACATTTCAACGTTCATATTTAGCTTTGGGGGAGCGAAGGCCCTTCCAATATCTTTATCCTTCTATCCTGTGAAAAGGCCACTGCCAATTTGGGTATATGTTTCACATCATTCTCTTGCTAAAATATACCCTGTATTGCCTATCGGTGCTTTGGAAAAGACCGATGTCTTTTGCCAATGTATGGTTTTCTTCTATATTTTCTTCCTCTCTACCAAATGTATCCTGTGTGGTTTAGGCTGGCTTCGTCTCCTCAGTCAAAAACACTTCTTATACCTGCCAGATTTACCCTCTGAATATTTTGCATCTGTATGCAACTGCAAAATGATGTTGTCTGTTCAGTTCGGGATTCAGTGAGACATAGAAACATTGATCAGAAGTGCCCGAATTTTAGTATGCACCTCTGTATATTTAGTTTTACTTTTAAGATATATTATAACTGGCACCATCTGCAGTGAGGATGGCAAAATTGTTTGATTAGGGAAAAGGCGACTGCAATTTATGACCTTTTTTACTGAAAATGGGGGGGGGAAGGAACTTGTCATTTAGGGTTTGATGATTAGAAAAGATAAACCTCAGAACAAAATAAAGCCAAGATATAATCTTAGAGAGAAAGGATAAAATCTAAATTCATGTATAACTGCTGTAAAGGCTGAAGCCGCTCTTTTATATCTTCCTTTTTTCTTTTCTGTCCCTTTTCTCTTGTTCTTTCTTGTTGACTTATCACTTTTCTATATTTCCTTTTTTCTTCCGGTCGGTAGTTTCGATTTGGATTTTTAAAGAAAAACTTCAATAAAAATCTAAACGGACAAAACATCCATAATGATCTGATCAGGGGGAAAAAAAATACCTCTTCCCCAAAAAGACTACTTGCCTGTAGTTTGAAGCCAGCATTCCTATCAAAATCCCCTTTACCTCTTTAAAAAGTTATCTGATGGCCTTTTAAATGCTGTTAGATTTGGACTGACCAAAAAAGGTTTTTTTAATCAGCTAATGCACTTTGCTGGCTGCACACTGTGTCCCTAATTAAAAGCGATATATCTTCTTCTAACAAGTACCTATTCATGTGACTTATTCAGCCCAGTTATATAAAGAGTACAGTAAGTTGGGAGCAGGAGGGGGGAAAAAGGAAGCTATGAAGGCCTAGTTGTTTCGGGCAATGTCGTTATCATCATTTCATGGTTGCTTTCCCAAAAGTAGAACACTGAACCAATCATATGATTGACTTCCCTCAGGCATCAGCTAGATTGCTTCTGTGATACTTCCCAGCTTCCAACTTAACCCATTAGCTGATCCTCGGCTTGGTTTCTGCTTCCCAATCCAGATCAGGTGGATCTTGTTGCAGTGGATGGGAACCAGTTATGGATATTGCGAGGTCTGCCATCTTTGGCTTGGCACCTCACTGGCATCCTGCCGTTAAAGGCTGGGGAAGGGGGATATAGGGGAACAAATGGGTAATAAGCCTGTGTGGCTAGGTCAGGGGTAGGCAACCTTGGCTCTTTTATGACTTGTGGACTTCAACTCCCAGAATTCCTGAGCCAGGAATTCTGGGAGTTGAAGTTCATGAGTCATAAAAGAGCCAAGGTTGCCTACCCCTGGGCTAGGTGATGGGAAACAGGGAGGGGGGAATGACAGCTTGACGAAGAGCAGGGAAGCTTGGAACTGGTTTGTGCCAGAAACCGAATGATGATGATGATGATGATGATGATGATGATGATGATGAAGAAGAAGAGGAGGAAGAAGGAGAAGGAGAAGAAGAAGAAGAAGAAGAAGAAGAAGAAGAAGAAGAAGAAGAAGAAGAAGAAGAAGAAGAAGAAGAAGAAGAAGAAGAAGAAGAAGAAGAAGAAGAAGAAGAAGAAGAAGAAGAAGAAGAAGAAGAAAGAAGAAAGAAGAAAGAAGAAAGAAGAAAGAAGAAAGAAGAAATTTTTTTTGGGAAGGGACCTTGGAGGTCTTCTAATCCAACCTCCTGCTCAGGCAGGAAACCCTATACCATTTCAGACAAATGGCTGTCCAATCTCTTCTTAAAAACTTCCAGTGTTGGAGCATTCACTGCTTCTCTCTCTTTTACACACACCCCATAGCTGTATAGTGCCTTGAGGAAGATGAGTTGGTGGGGTTACCCCAAACATCTCAGTATTCTCAAAACACCTAGGTGAATCGTCATTATCAGAAGATGGGCTGGTCATGGTAGGGTGGGGGGAGGCTGGGATGCGGGGAAACATGGCGGATTTATTTTGCGTGGGAAACTCAGTTCTAGCCTGGCTTTACTGCAACCAAAAATTTTTAGTAAAAGAACCTACCACTTCAGCTAAATGGAGTCGAGGGTCTTTCTTTCCTAAGAGATTGGACCTGGGCAGGTCTGACAGATATGGATGCTCTCATCACTTCAATCACTAGCCACGCCAACAACAACACATTTGTATACCTGCTCTTTGTGCCCTGATCAGTGTATGCCGGAGGACCTCAGGGCAGTGCGACACAGAATGCAATTAATGTTGTTAGTTCCCGGGCAAGATCTGTTTAACGTGCCCACACTTTAATCTTGTGCTGTATATTTTAAATTTTACATCATACAGTATGCCTTATGTTAATGCTTCTGACATGAACGAACAAGCAAACTAGCCAAGGGAACCATTTGCAAGTTTTAAAGCTTAGGAAAGCGACTGACTGTTGGTCAGGCTTAAGGATGCCTAATATGTCAAATTACAAAGCCAACGTAGACAGACCCAGGAGAACAAGCCGTCTGGAGCCCATGGTGGAAAAGGAGCTTGGAAAAAAAAGGAAAGAAACAGATTTCCTTGTCAAGGCCCAGATTACAAACTTTATCCCATTTTCAGAGAGATGCAAATGTGTTCCACTCTCCATCGTGTCAGGACAAAAGAGTGGTGAAATTAGGCTGAATATTGACATCAGCTATTGATCACAATTAATAGCACCTTCTTCGTAAGTGTTAAGACGGTCAAAAAAGACCTTGGGCAATTTATCAGCATTCAAACCACTATGATGAAAAAGGAAAACAGTTGAGTTCTTTGCTTTGGAAAGAGACACGAAAATAACACGAGTTATTTGCAATGTCTACGTTTTACCGGAAGATTGAACGGTGAGAATTCAGGACACACGTTTAAAGCAGGAGGAATGCCTGGACCGACAGCATTTCGATTCTAACGGCTGTCATTGCATTAGAATGATGGGGACGGTGCCAGCCATGGAAAACAGGTTGCTATCTGGATCGTGGCCCAGGACTGGGGCAAATAAAATTCGTTACCATCTGTTCATTCAAAATAAATTGCTGGGGGGGGGGAAAGTCTCATCTCAACTGTCTTTATTTCTTCTCCTTAAAAAACAAATAATTGAGAAGTAAAAGAGAACGCCACTGCTGTGGTCTTTCTAAGGTTGGATTATGCTTCTGCCAAAGCTGGAGAAGATTTATTTATTTATTTATTATTATTAGAGTTTTATCCCACCTTTGTTACTGGATAAGTGACTCAAAGTGGCGAACATAATAATGCTCCTTCCTCCTCTTATTTTCCCCATGACAATCCTGTGAGGTGGGTTGGGCTGAAAGAGAGGGACTGGTCCAAAGCCACCTGGACAGCTTTCATGCCTAAGGCAGGACTAGGTATCACTGTCTCCTGGTGATTGGTTCAAAGTCACCCAGCTGACTTTCATGCCTAAGGCAGGATTAGAACTCACCAGTTCCTGGTGATTGGTCCAAAGTCACCCAGCCAGCTCCCATGCCTAAAATGGAAGCCTTGTTCTGGCTGTCTTTTTTTTTTGCCATTGACCCCGTGCTTATTCATACTCAGTTGCTGTCATGGCTTCGGGGTGAAGAACTCAGCAAAGCCTTGATGAAATCCTCGATTATGATGAAGTCTCTCAAAATGGAAGGAAAGCCATCAATCTCTGTGATCATGTGCTAGCCAGGATCGCCATAACAGACCTACTACAGTTAAAACTCAGAAGATGATCTTCCTGTAGCCTCTGCATTGTCTTAGCTGTACCAAGCTGTGAGACTTCTGGAGGGACCAGAGATGGTAAATTTAGAAACAGTAGCAGGCTGAATGGAGCTAAGAATGCCTTGGCTTAGCCAACCGTAACTCTTTAATACAGTGTTTCTCAACCTTGACAATTTTAAGGCATGTGGACTTCAACTCCAAGAATTCCACAGCCAGCAAAAACTACTCTTATATTAGCAGCTAATTCAGTTTGTAACTGCATGTGCGGAACTCTCCAAGGTCCTGAAAATGCCATCATTTGCCTGAGCCCAGATGGTTATTTCTTCCATTCACTTTGGATACGCCTGCATTATATTGACAGAAACATCTGTTCTCTAAGGTTGCTGCCTCAACTCCATGCACCAGCAGTGCACCAAGATGTCCTGATCAATCAATCCAGAGCCAAGTTTACAGTCTTTTAACAACAGATGCTGGAGGCTCTCATTTCCTACTTCCTTGTTTGTTCCCATCTCTCCAGAATGTGTAGAAGGGTTTCTCAACCTTGACAGTTTGAAGACATGAGGACTTCAGGTCCCAGGATTCTTGTGCTGGCTGAGGAATTCTAGGAGTTGAAGTTCACACGTCTTCTAGTAGCCAAGGCTGAGAAAAACCGATGTAGAGGGCTGACACAGAATGAAAAAAAAAATCTGCAGTGAAGTTACGGAGTCATAACCAACTCATTTTCCTCAATCTTCCTCATCTTCCTATACAGCTATGGGGTGTGTGTAAGAGAGAGACTGAGAGGACAGAAATCACCCAGAGACGGAATACCTAGAAATATCTTTAGGACATTTTCCCAATCACAGAATTAATTAACTATTCATTATTTTAAGCATGCATAAAATATATAAAATAGCAATCTCGTTTGCTATTTAACACATGAGCAAAACTCCATTCAGTTTTAACAGACATTCTGCTTTAACAGATTTCTTTTCATCTCATTTGTCTATGAGAGTTTATTTGTAATTTGAACTGACTGGCAGGGCAAATTACCACCACCAAGAAAGCCCTAATTTTCAAGGGCATAATTTATCTCTGACCTCATTGATACTGCCTGTGATGCAGGCCACCCTATAAGCCCGTTTTGAAAGGGGGCGGGCCAAATATGCCACAGATAACAATAGCAGGAGTACCCATGTTCAGATACGGTCTTTCCAGAGTTGCTATGGAACCTCAATGCTTTCATAATGCATTTGTAAGTCCCAATGCACTTTCAGCTTATGAGCTTCCTCAAGTTGTCTCTATAAGCTGTGCAAAACAGGTCAACAACAGTGGGAAGCATGGTTCCTTACGACTAATATGCCTAGGCGGGCAACGTGAGGCCTTAGAAATTGTGTAACAACAAAAACAATCACAGCTTGGCTTTCTGCTCATGTGGAGTCAAGTGCACTAGAAGATGAAGCCTTGCACATACACACACATGTGCATGCACATGCGGTTCCAACTCAGTCTCCATCCCCAGGAACTGCTTGATGTAACTGCAGTGGAATTTGGAGCAGCCAGACTTGGCCTGACCCTGGGCTGTCAGACACACAGAGACTTATTTTAGCTCTGCTGTCAGACCAAATTAACTTCAACTCTCTCCAGGCTGGATTCCACTCTATTTCCCTTTACCCATCATTCCGAATTCCAGATTNGAAGAAGAAAAAGAAGAAGAAGAAGAAGAAGAAGAAGAAGAAGAAGAAGAAGAAGAAGAAGAAGAAGAAGAAGAAGAAGAAGAAGAAGAAGAAGAAGAAGAAGAAGAAGAAGAAGAAGAAGAAGAAGAAGAAGAAGAAGAAGAAGAAGAAGAAGAAGAAGAAGAAGAAGAAGAAGAAGAAGAAGAAGAAGAAAAAAAAAGTTGGAAGGGACCTTAGAGGTCTTCTAATCCAACCTCCTGCTCAGGCAGGAGACCCTATACCATTTCAGACAAATGGCTGTCCAGTCTCTTCTTAAAAACTTCCAGTGTTGGCGCATTCACTGCTTCTCTCTCTTTTACACACACCCCATAGCTGTATAGTGCCTTGAGGAAGATGAGTTGGTGGGGTTACCCCAAACATCTCAGTATTCTCAAAACACCTAGGTGAATCGTCATTATCAGGAGATGGGCTGGTCATGGTAGGGTGGGGGGAGGCTGGGATGCAGGGAAACATGGCGGATTTATTTTGCGTGGGAAACTCAGTTCTAGCCTGGCTTTACTGCAACCAAAATTTTTTAGTAAAAGAACCTACCACTTCAGCTAAATGGAGTCGAGGGTCTTTCTTTCCTAAGAGATTGGACCTGGGCAGGTCTGACAGATATGGACGCTCTCATCACTTCAATCACTAGCCACGCCAACAACAACACATTTGTATACCTGCTCTTTGTGCCCTGATCAGTGTATGCTGGAGGACTTCATGGCAGTGCGACACAGAATGCAATTAATGTTGCTAGTTCCTGGGCAAGATCTGTTTAACGTGCACACACTTTAATCTTGTGCTATATATTTTAAATTTTACGTCATACAGTATGCCTTATGTTAATGCTTCTGACATGAATGAACAAGCAAACTAGCCAAAGGAACCATTTGCAAGTTTTAAAGCTTAGGAAAGCAACTGACCGTTGGTCAGGCTTAAGGATGCCTAATATGTCAAATTACAAAGCCAACGTAGACAGACCCAGGAGAACAAGCCGTCTGGAGCCCATGATGGAAAAGGAGCTTAGGAAAAAAGGAAAGAAACAGATTTCCTTGTCAAGGCCCAGATTACAAACTTTATCCCATTTTCAGAGAGATGCAAATGTGTTCCACTCTCCATCGTGTCAGGACAAAAGAGTGGTGAAATTAGGCTGAATATTGACATCAGCTATTGATCACAATGAATAGCACGCCTTCTTCGTAAGTGTTAAGACGGTCAAAAAAGACCTTGGGCAATTTATCAGCGTTAAAACCACTATGATCAAAAAGGAAAACAGCGAGTTCTTTGTTTTGGAAAGAGACACGAAAATAACACGAGTTATTTGCAATGTCTACGCTTTACCGGAAGATTGAACGGTGAGAATTCAGGACACACGTTTGAAGCAGGAGGAATGCCTGGACCGACAGCATTTCGATTCTAACGGCTGTCGTTGCATTAGAATGATGGGGACAGTGCCAGCCATGGAAAACAGGTTGCTATCTGGATCGTGGCCCAGGACTGGGGCAAATAAAATTCGTTACCATCTGTTCATTCAAAATAAATTGCTGGGGGGGGGGGAAGTCTCATCTCAACTGTCTTTATTTCTTCTCCTTAAAAAACAAATAATTGAGAAGTAACAGAGAACGCCACTGCTGTGGTTTTTCTAAGATGGCAAGGTTGGATTATGCTTTGGCCAAAGCTGGAGAAGATTTGTTTATTTGTTTGTTACTGGATAAGTAACTCAAAGTGGCGAACATAATAATGCTCCTTCCTCCTCTTATTTTCTCCATGACAATCCTGTGAGGTGGGTTGGGCTGAAAGAGAGGGACTGGCCCAAAGCCATTAGACAGCTTTCATGCCTAAGGCAGGACTAGAAGTCACTATCTCCTGGTGATTGGTTCAAAGTCACCCAGGTGACTTTCAAGCCTAAGGCAGGATTAGAACTCACCAGTTCCTGGTGATTGGTCCAAAGTCACCCAGCCAGCTCCCATGCCTAAAATGGAAGCCTTGTTCTGGCTGTCTTTTTTTTTTTTTGCCATTGACCCCGTGCTTATTCATACTCAGTTGCTGTCATGGCTTCGGGGTGAAGAACTCAGCAAAGCCTTGATGAAATCCTCGATTATGATGAAGTCTCTCAAAATGGAAGGAAAGCCATCAACCTCTGTGATCATGTGCTAGCCAGGATCGCCATAACAGACCTACTACAGTTAAAACTCAGAAGACGATCTTCCTGTAGCCTCTGCATTGTCTTAGCTGTACCAAGCTGTGAGACCTCTGGAGGGACCAGAGACGGTAAATTTAGAAACAGTAGCAGGCTGAATGGAGCTAAGAATGCCTTGGCTTAGCCAACCGTAACTCTTTAATACAGTGTTTCTCAACCTTGACAATTTTAAGGCATGTGGACTTCAACTCCAAGAATTCCACAGCCAGCAATGCTGGCTGTGGAATTCTGGGAGTTGAAGTCCACATGCCTTAAAATTGTCAAGGTTGAGAAACACTGCTTTAATACTTCACAAAGAGACACAAAAACTACTCTTATATTAGCAGCTAATTCAGTTTGTAACTGCATGTGCGGAACTCTCCAAGGTCCTGAAAATGCCATCATTTGCCTGAGCCCAGATGGTTATTTCTTCCATTCACTTTGGATACGCCTGCATTATATTGACAGAAACATCTGTTCTCTAAGGTTGCTGCCTCAACTCCGTGCACCAGCAGTGCACCAAGATGTCCTGATCAATCAATCCAGAGCCAAGTTTACAGTCTTTTAACAACAGATGCCGGAGGCTCTCATTTCCTACTTCCTTGTTTGTTCCCATCTCTCCAGAATGTGTAGAAGGGTTTCTCAACCTTGGCTGTTTGAAGACATGTGGACTTCAACTCCCAGGATTCTTGCACTGGCTGAGGAATTCTAGGAGTTGAAGTTCACATGTCTTCAAGTAGCCAAGGCTGAGAAAAACTGATGTAGAGAGCTGACACAGAATGACAAAAAAAAATCTGCAGTGAAGTTACGGAGTCATAACCAACTCATCTTCCTCAATCTTCCTCACCTTCGTATACAACTATGGGGTGTGTGTAAGAGAGAGACTGAGAGGACAGAAATCACCCAGAGATGGAATGCCTAGAAATATATATGCATAAAATATATAAAATAGCAATCTTGTTTGCTATTTAACACACGAGCAAAACTCCATTCAGTTTTAACAGACATTCTGCTTTAACAGATTTCTTTTCATCTCATTTGTCTATGAGAGTTTATTTGTAATTTGAACTGACTGGCAGGGCAAATTACCACCACCAAGAAAGCCCTAATTTTCAAGGGCATAATTTATCTCTGAGTTCATTGATACTGCCTGTGACGCAGGCCACCCTATAAGCCCGTTTTGAAAGGGGGCAGGCCAAATATGCCACAGATAACAATAGCAGGAGTACCCATGTTCAGATACGGTCTTTCCAGAGTTGCTATGGAACCTCAACGCTTTCACAATGCATTTGTAAGTCCCAATGCACTTTCAGCTTATGAGCTTCCTAAAGTTGTCTCTATAAGCTGTGCAAAACAGGTCAACAACAGTGGGAAGCATGGTTCCTTACGACTAATATGCCTAGGCGGGCAACGTGAGGCCTTAGAAATTGTGTAACAACAAAAACAATCACAGCTTGGCTTTCTGCTCATGTGGAGTCAAGTGCACTAGAAGATGAAGCCTTGCACATACACACACATGTGCATGCACATGCAGTTCCAACTCAGTCTCCATCCCCAGGAACTGCTTGATGTAACTGCAGTGGAATTTGGAGCAGCCAGACTTGGCCTGACCCTGGGCTGTCAGACACACAGAGACTTATTTTAGCTCTGCTGTCAGACCAAATTAACTTCAACTCTCTCCAGGCTGGATTCCACTCTATTTCCCTTTACCCATCATTCCGAATTCCAGATTCTCCTTGCTGGAAGGGAAACTGCCTCAGAATGGTTAACCCCCTGAATTGAGAGCAGATATGTTTAAAATACAAGTTCGCTTTGTAACCAAAACAGGAGACTTCGCTTTCACTTCTTCCTCCAAGAGAGGTTTCTGTTTAGATTCTGAAAGGGAAATGTGTGTCCCTGTTCATTCATGACACCCCCTTGGCTAGCAATTGTCCTTCCTCCTTTCCTCTGAAACATAAATTGGAAAACAGCTGAAGGAGAATGGAAAGCAACTCTCTGCCGATCAAGACAAGATAGTTAATACTCCTTGCATGCTAGAACTGGACTGGCTTTCACAGATTTTCCCTCTATATCCAATGGGACGTGCCACATAAAATATTCAGACAGTCATCATCCCCTAGGGCAGGGGTAGGCAACGTTGGCTCTTTTATGACTCGCGGACTTCAACTCCCAGAATTCCTGAGCCAGCATGGCTCAGCTTGGAAACCTCTCCCTTTCCCCTCAGCATGACTGGCTCAGGAATTCTGGCAGTTGAAGTCCACGAGTCATAAAAGAGCCAAGGTTGCCTACCCCTGCCCTAGGCTGAAGATAAAGAAGAATTAATTGTTATAAGCTGCATTATTTGAATCAGAAAAGGCACATTTTATGGGGGAGGGGTGGGCTGCACACTTTGAAATATGTTTAGGAGAATCAAAAATTGATATGCACAGCATAGTGGCATGGGATTTTTTGAGAAATGTTGTTGTTTGAAGATAATGCTTGGGACTTATTTTGTTTTCCTTCAGTAGGTTTGTCGCGGAACTAGACTTCCACTCTTACGTACTCCGTCCTTGTGCAGAAAGTCAATCGCCATTTTGATCGTTTATCTATTTATTAAATCAATTGATATAGTCATTCAGCTCAGTACATGTTCCACTTGTTCCAACACTAGAAGTTTTTAAGAAGAGATTGGACAACCATTTGTCTGAAATAGTATAGGGTTTCCTGCCTGAGCAGGGGACTGGACTAGAAGACCTTCAAGATCCCTTCCAACTCTATTCTATTCTATTCTATTCTATTCTATTCTATTCTATTCTATTCTATTCTATTCTATTCTATTCTATTCTATTCTATTCTATTCTGGACACCCACAGCATGCTCAATCTAACAGCTCTGCAGAGACCCCCAATCCAGACTTCACAACATCTTGAACAAACGAAAAACACTTACTCTAAAAAATTCTTTGGTCGAGCCGGAATCCAAGGTTCCATAGGCGATCTCAGTCTGCTTAGCCAGGTCTTCAGCGCTTTCAATAGGGGACACCATCCTTTCCACTGTGAGGAAGGCAGCCAGGTTGGCAGTGTAGGAGGAGATGATGATGAGGGTGAAGAACCACCAAACGCCTCCGACGATTCGCCCTGAGAGAGACCTAAGAAATCGGAGAGGTGGTTACTTTGCTATAGGCTGGTCTCGGGTCTTCTGCAGGAAGAGAAATCCCATGGGGTCCAAACAGGAGGGGAATGAAGAGAAAGAGAACCAATACTGGTGTTATTGGAGACTAGAAATTCACTGAGCATTACATTCAAGGTCACAATAGGCAGTCCTCAACTTACGATCACAATTGAGCCCAAAATTTATGTTGCTAAGCGAGACATTGTTTCCGTGGGTTTTGCCCCATTTGATGACCTTTCTTGGCACAGTTCTTAAGTCAATCACTACACTTGTTGAGTTAGCAATACAGCTGTTAAATGAACCTGGCTTCCCCATTGACTTGGCTTGTCAGAAGGTCATAAAAAGATGGTCACAGGACCCCGGGGACACGGCAACCGTCATAAATATGAGTCCGTTGCCAAGTGTCTCAGTTTTGATCACATGACCATGGGGATGCTGCATGGGTCGTAATTGTGAAAAACAAGCCCTAAGTCCCTTTTTTTCGGTGCCGTTGTAACTTCAAACTGTCCCCAAAGGAACCGTTGTAAGTCAAGGACTGCCTGTAGTTTAAGCCTAGCATAAAGGACAAAATGGAGATGCTTGCCACCGCCTAGTTAATGGTTGTATTTATCCAGTCTGAAGTGTGGCCAACCCAGGTCATTCACCTATGATCAGTGGTGGGATTCAAATAGGTGAAAAACCGGTTTTCTGCATGGATGCCACTTCCAGAAGTCCATTCTGGGCCTGGGCAACATAAAATTAGCTACCAGTTCTGCCGAAGTGGTGCGAACTGGCTGAATCCCACCACTGACCTTGTGAAAAACCAGAAACAGAAGAAAACTGAATAAACCAAGAGTCAGCTAACCATGACCTAAAAAATTGGGCAACATGATTGTACCTCCTTAATAGGATATGTCAAGGTTTTGCTTTTATTTCACACCAACTTCCGGCATCCCCACTTTGCTTCTGAGTGAATCTACAGTATGTGGACTGCAATCCTACTGGCTGCTACATCACTTCCTGTCCTCCTATTAGCCTTATCAGTAACACGGCAATTCTCTGTTGCCCTTTTATGCCTTAAGAAAAGAAAAGAAAACCGGAGATTTGTCTGCCGTCCAAGTTTCTGTCCCATTTATCAGAATTCTGCATTCTTTGGCAGGGAGAGATGACAGAGCTCTTTGATGTTAATTAGAGTGCAGCCTGTCTGCAACTCAAGATTGCAAAGCACAAACGTCTATAATTTATAAATCTGATTTACGATGTAGTGACCTAAGCCCCAGACTTCCGTTTCAGCTGGCAGTTCTCACAGGAGAGAGGTGCAAACATCTTGATTTTCTTCGGCAGTACAGTAACTGCAGCTTTTGGGTTTTGTCTTTTTTAAAAAAAAAAAATAGGCAAGATAAGAAGCTGAAGATGGGCCATTTTTCCCGACTGCTTTGCTGCGATGAATTTTGGCCGCATGGAATTCCCTGCAAGAATTAGGTCTAGGCAAAGAGGGAGGAATTGGAGTCTGTGAAATGTTCTGTAGTTCCTGACGTGCTTGGGTTATCTCTCAGCCCAACCTACCTTACAGAGTGGTGATTATTGTTGTTTTTTCCAATACTTTTATGAAGGAATATAGTAAACAAGTATAAAACTAACGCAACAACATAGTACAGGGATATAAGTTTTGATTTTTTTAAAAAAGTTATTTTTCCCTAATTAAAAACATTAAAAAAGAGTGCAGAAGGAAAACACATGCACACACACACACACACACAAAGAAGAAAAGAAAAAGAATAGGATTTACCCCTTCTTTCCTAGCTAAGATATAACCAACTAACAACTTATCGCTGTCTCTTAAAATGCAAATAAACATTGTTTCCCCCTTTATATTTCACCCCATTTTCTATAAGCCCACTTCTAAGTCTTCGCCTCTCCTTTAGTAATCAGCAAAAGTCTTGCAGGATTGTTTTGATGAAATTCCTAACCACTTGACTGTGGCCTTGAATCTGTTTAGTTTTATTCTGCATTCAAGTACGAATATATTTAGTTTTATTCCACCTTCGCAACATGGAACTGAGAAAAGCCATTTCTTCCAAATGGTAACTGTTACGGCCCCCGTGTATTAATTATATCATGCATGATCAGAAGAGACAGACCCCTTTAGATCAAAAAGTCCTTTTCTAAAACAATTTTAGGATCACCTGGAAGAGGTTTTTACACAACCTTTCGCTGCAGCATCCATGACTTAGTACGATACCGGTTGGGTTAAAAAAATAAAAATAAAAAGTAGTAAGATCTAAATATCAATAGCAATTAAAGGATTGATAAAGGGATTTCAAAGATTATTGCCAAATCAAAGAGCACAGAGAGAAACCCTGAGAGAAAGATTTAGGCTGCTGTGTGGAGTTAAAATAGTAAGATGTTATCAATGAGGACAAAACCATAGCGTGTTATCGTAATTGTTATTGATAGAAGAGAACATTTGTAGCTCAGCGTTGAACGGTCCTCCCTGAGCTTTCTTGCAGATGTTTTATTATACAATTGGGTAACATCATCAATCCTAGAAGAGGGTGGGATTTGTGGTGGTGGTGATGGTGGTGGAGGAGGAGGAGGAGGTATGTGGGATCCATATTATTTATTATTATTATTATTTATTATTTAAATTTATATACCACCCTATCTCCCTTACGGGACTCAGGGCGGTGAACAGGCAATAATAAAAATCACAGTAAATGTTACATAAAAGCCTGCTCTAAAATATAAAACCCCTAACAAAACCCAATCAAAACTACGCCAGGCCGGCCGCATGGAACAGATGAGTTTTCAGGGCTCGGCGGAAGAGGCGCAGGTCCGCAACTGTACGTAGGTCGGGGGGGCAGATCATTCCAGAGGGCAGGAGCTGCCACAGAGAAGGCTCTCCCCCTGGGGGTCGCCAGCCGGCATTGTCTGGCCGACGGTACCCTAGGAGCGGTACCGTGGGAGCGGACTGGTCGAAGGGAGGTGTTTGGTAGGAGGCGGTCTTGCAAATACCTAGGTCCATTGCCATGGAGTGCTTTAAAAGTTGTTACTAACACCTTGAAGCGCACCCGGAAGGCCACCGGCAGCCAGTGCATAGTGCTCTCTGAGCCTGGTTGCTTTCTTGCAGACATTTCATGACCCTGTTTAGGTAACATCATCAGTGCTAGAAGTGAGTAGTGGCTGGCCCTTGCAAATAAAATGAGAACCAAGTACCCCAATGTATCTCTTGGGTTCCAAAACAACAGCAAGAAAACAGCCAAACTCAAAGAGCACCAAGGACCCCATTGTTATACTCTCTTTCCACAGTAAATTACTGGGAACAGCATGGTATTCTAAATCAGCAGCACAAAGACACAATTTTTCCATCTCTGAAAATTGGCTTTGGGCTCTCCCCTCTAATTCCCTTTGCTTCTACTAAAGTCATCAAACACGGGACCTGGAGACCAAAAACCACAATGGGGTTCCCACAATGAATTGCAGAGACCGCAAAGGTGTAAAGATACTGGCGGGGAAGCAAAGGAACACGCTCAAACATCTCTGGATCCAAATACAGGTGGTACTCTACTTATAACCAGTTGTTTAGTGACCGTTCAAAGTTAGGACAGCCCTCCCCCCCAAGGGACTTATGACTTGACTTCTGAGGTCAGCCCATGATCACATTTTGGGCCCTTGGCAACTGGCCGGCATTTACAGCCGTTGACAGAATATACAATTCTGCCATGATTAAAAATGTAAAAATGTACATCTGTTAACTCAAGGCAAACTATGGAACTTGGTAGTCAGTCATCAAAAAATAACTTTCTGTGTCTTTTTTTTCCCTTTAATTGAGCATTAAGTGCAAATTTCATCCACATGAACCACAATCATATGCTACCACAGTCCTCTGTAGATGGATTTTTCAGGCAGCTTCTATTAAATGCTGGCCAAGAATTAGTCTATAATTATCAATTCAATAATGATAATTATTGTTCCATTTAAAGCTTAGCTAGGAGGGCTGTTTTGTTGACTTCTCCATCTGGCCACAGCCCTAGAACTGCCTGCTCTACCGCATTCAAATGTTAAACTCTCCTGCCTCTATTTAGACTCTGGACCCAGGCAAGGATCAGAGCAGCCAGCCGAGACACCCAGATAATAGGCCAAAGAGAAAATAATCATGTATGATCACATTACACATTGAACAGAATGATGCCTAATGTTTTTGAACCAGATTTTATAGTTTTGGAAAGACAATGGTTTTGTTTTGTTATGTCAATAACTAAGAGATTTCATTTCTTTCTTTTGCTTGGAGATAATCCTATCTCTTCCAGCCTATTGTTCAGGGCTCTGTCTTTCCTTCCTTCTATCTAGCTAGCATCTAGCTCTCTATCATCCATCCATATCTATCTATCTATCTATCTATCTATCTATCTATCTATCTATCTATCTATCTATCTATCTATCTATCTATCTATCTATCTATCTATCTATCTATCTATAGCGGAGTTGGGTTAGCTAGCCTGCTATCATCTAACTATCTATCATCTAGCTAGCTATCATCTATCCATCCATCCATGTCTATTATCTGTCTGTCTGTCTGTCTGTCTGTCTGTCTGTCTGTCTGTCTGTCTGTCTGTCTGTCTGTCTGTCTGTCTGTCTGTCTGTCTGTCTGTCTAGATAGCTAGATAGCTAGATAGCTTTCATCTTGTTGTGCATTATCATCTTGTTGTGCATTATTATTTGTGATTAAATACATGCACTTCAATGGACTCACAGGCCAGATGAAGAGATTTATTTTGCACCCAACCAGAAGAAGATATAGATATATTCTTGCAAATATACAACTTCCAGCCAATGGGGAACAGCTAGAGTCGGCCACTGACTTCAAGGACACCCATTCTCCACAAGGTCATACAGAGACTTTGGACTTTTCTTCTCAAACCTCCCCAAAGGGGCTGGCAGAAAATGTCCCATCCAGTATAAAAACCTGAGTTCACTAAATTTGTAAAAAAAAATTAAGGCTGTGTGGTACTTCACATCCAAAGGCTAAATGATGGTTCAGAGTGTATGGGGCCATGGAGAAAACACTTGTCTGCAATTCCATAAAGTGAATGTATCTTTCCTTGAGATCATGCCAAGGGTAGCTGCCTTGCAAAGCCTCAGATAGATGCTATGTGAGCTGGTGTGTGTGCCTGTGTGTCTGTGTACCCCTTGCACTCTGGAGCAGCTTCCTCCTTTGAATCCCAAAGTGCCACACAGCCCACTTAAGGCTTATCTTGAGACACTAGCAAACATCTTACCAGATTCTATGTACTGAAGAAGAACAAGCCAAATGGAAACCAACCAATCAGCTGAGTGCCCATAGCTTTCCACATGATGTCCTATGCTTATTTTCCCGGTCCATTAATGGCTAAGTACATGGGCAACAGCAATTTAAAATGCTAGCGGCACAAGTTATCTTTAGAGCAAGCAAACAGCAAAACTGCATTTGCGGTTCTAGGATTCAATTGCAAAGCATCCATGCACAAGGAGAAAGCTAGAAGTTGTGCTCAAACAGGAGGGAACAATGGCAAAAGTTTGGTTGGAAAAGAACAAAGCTTGATAGCACACAAACAAACTTCTTGGAGCTGGCTTACGTCTGTCAGGTTAATTTGCTCTGTGCATTATTTAAATCGGTGTTTCTTAACCTTAGCAACTGTAAAGATGCACGGACCTCAACTCCCAGAATTCCCCCTCCAGCAAATGAGAGTTGAAGCCCTTCTGTCTAGTTCCTAAGGTTGACAAACATTGATCTAGAATGAACACTGATGGGAGTTACAATCTATATGTCTTTAAACGGCCAAGTCCTAAAAATACTGGTTGAAATGTATATTGTTTATCGTCACTACAGAGGCAAGATAGTTTTGGAGCCTCTATTAATGATTGGAGGGAATGAGATAACTAACACTGGATGTCCTCCCTTCTGTAGTCCATAATTACCAGGAGCCAAGAGAAAAGTCATGCGTGGACCATACATTTTGCAAGCAACTAGACTTTCAATAAGATTCAGCAGTTTTGAACTGGATGCCCAAACAGGCTGGCCAAGAATCCTAGGCAAGAGTCCTGGTTTGGAGGATTCCAGTGTTACACTGGGGCCACAAGAATCACTTGAAGAATGGTCATTGCTCCTGCTAGATCTCATCACAACAATGTAGTGTTCAACTTCAGCTGAACCCTGGCATGACTGAGTGTCTTGGGTTTGGGGGACTACCAATTCCAAGGTGATGTCATCTTTGATCTTGGATGGGGTGGCCCGACTGACCCCGAGTGCAATTTGGAAGTCTTCCTGGACTCACAACTGCACAAGGAGAAGATGGCAATTGTGATTAGGAGGACTTTTGCACAGAGGTGCACAGAATGCACCAGTTGCCTCTGTTCCAAATTTAGGAAGTTCTGTTCTGTCACTCATGTCCTAGTCACCTCCAGATTGGATTATTATAATGCACTCTACATGAGGCTGCCCTTCAAAGGAATCCAGAAGCTTCAACTGGTGTGGGATGCAATGGTGTAGGCAGTTCTAGGTGCTTCCAGAGCAGCACATGTCACACCTCTGCTCCACAAGCTGCATTGGATGCCAGCTTGCTTCTGGATTCAGTTCAAGAGGCTGGTTTTAACCTTTAAAGCTCTTCATGTCATGGGCTGGGATATCCCCAATTGCATCTGCCCAACCCATCAGGTCTGGTAGAGAAGGTATGGTTTGGGTCCCATCAGCTATAAACTTAGACTTGGTGGATCTAAGAGATGGGCCTTCTGTGCTGTGGCACCCACTTTATGGAACATTTTCCTCTGCCACAAAGTGAGATTTAGTTTCAGACATTCCAGAAGTCCTTCAACATTTGGCTATGTCATCCGGCCTCTGGGATTAGTGACACCTTACGATGGCTCCACCATTGTGGTTAATGTTCACTCTCTCCTGTGCTGGATGGTTGTATTTTTAAGGGTTCCTTTTTTTAATAATTTTGTATATACAATTATTGTTTTGTTTTAATGGTTGCACGCGGCCCAAAGTCACTTTGTATGAAATGGATAGCCATTTAATTTACTCAATAACTAACTAAATAAATGTTAACTGTTAGGAGAAAGAGAGAGGAAGATTGTAGGCTTGGGAGAGTCCAGTCTAATTGAATACAATAAAGCACTCGTTTGAAAAACAAATGTTTCTAAAAGGTCAAAGTGGGGAAAAAAAGAAAAAGAAAGGAAAGCCACTGGCGTTGCAGACATGTTAGGCCTGGATAAACCTCACACACATTATGCGTATGTGAGCTCTTTCTGAATAACAAAAAGACTGTTTGAATACGGCAGTGTTTATCCAAAGACACAGTGGATTAAACTAGACCTATGATGGGAAAAGAGGATAATCCCAGTTCATCAATTTTGCTCATAAAGACTGAAAACTCGAGGAACAATTATAGAGCAGCCTATTGCTTACTGATGTAGAACATACTTTGCGCTGACTGGGATTCCAAATTAAATCCGGGTTTTAAGAAAAGTCTCCACTCAGAGAAGGGACTGCAAAACATTGCATTTACAGAGGGGGGAAAAAAATCTGAGTTGAAATGGGTCCAAGGAACGATTCAGTTCAGGCTAACCGTAAAGTTCTCCACAAAAGTTTGTCTGTGCTTATTTCACTTTACTGTAGAAAAAGTAAAGTCACTTATTTCTGCAAATACTACTGCACTAATTTGTAATGGACCCAAATAATTGTGGTAGTGTCCATGCAATCCTTATGCAACTAATCAGGAGTAATTGTAATGGCATCTACTGACTGAAATGTACTTAATTCTGACTTCCCACAAATGCACAATCAGATACTTCTAAGCCAACAAGAGGACTTTTGGAACCACAAGCTTCTCCTCTTGTCTTCTCCACAATATATTTCCGCACTGCCATCATTTCTATCCTCCCCCCAATCTTCCAAAACAGCTTGAAACCAGCCCATAACCCTCTTCATGTTCCCTCTTCTAAACTTTGAAAAACAGCTGAACTTCTAGGAGAGGAAGAAGCTAAGAGTGAGGTCAGACTTTCCATGGGTCTCGCAGGACAAAGTACAAAACTTTGCTGCAATGCCAAATAGTCTACATTGGCCAGTAACTAACTCAGTTCCTGGATCCAGCTGATGTCATGTGATCTGACAGACTGAAAACTAATTTTGAACGGGTGGACAGATCTCCAGTGGAAGTGGCCAGAGATAGCCTGCCTTTGAAGTAGTCCTTCATCTTCTACGGCAGCGTTTTTCAACCACGTCCATTATAAGATGCGTGGACTTCAACTCCCAGCATTCCTCAGCCATCTTGAGTGACCCAGATCATGCTGGTTGGGGAATTCTGGAAGTTGAAGTTCACACACTTTAAAATGTTCAAGGTTGAGAAACATTGTCCTACAGCTTTGCCCTTTGATAGTTGCCTGCCAAACCAACAGACTCTACTACAAGGATCCAAGCCAAGAAGATGAGGTTTGCACAGCGCCATGTACAAATAAAAGAAAGTCAGTTGATTTAAGAGCTCTAAATAAACTTCTA